>NW_027617137.1:77500-144005 GCF_964187855.1 Myxine glutinosa
AGTGTACACATGTTCTCGATAAATCATCCATGGCTAGGAGAGTGTACACATGTTCTGGATAATTCATCCATGGCTAGGAGAGTGTACACATGTTCTGGATAATTCATCCATGGCTAGGAGAGTGTACACATGTTCTCGATAAATCATCCATGGCTAGGGTAGGAGAGTGTACACATATTCTGGGTAATTCTTCCATTGCGCGAAGAGTGTACACATGTTCTGGATAATTCTTCCATGGCTCGAAGAGTGTACACATGTTCTGGATAATTCTTCCATGGCTCGAAGAGTGTACACATGTTCTGGATAATTCTTCCATGGCTCGAAGAGTGTACACATGTTCTGGATAATTCTTCCATGGCTCGGAGAGTGTACACATATCCTAGGTAATTCTTCCATAACTCGGAGAGTGTACACATGTTCTGGATAATTCATCCATGGCTAGGAGAGTGTACACATGTTCTGGGTAATTCTTCCATGGGAGAGTGTATACATGTTCTGGATACTTATTCCATGGCTCGGAGAGTGTACATATGTTCTGGATAATTTTTCCATGGCTGGAGAGTGTACACATGTTCTGGATCATTCTTCCATCGTTCGGATAGTTCACACATGTTCTTGATAAATTTATTATATGGCTCAGAGAGAGTACACGGTATCTGCGTCATTTTTAGCCTTCGAGTGTGTACATGGTATTCCTCCCAGATCAAAGGGGGGTGCCGATAGAAACTAGAGAGTTTTTTAGAAGACCTCACCCCACACAGTCTTGAGAAACAGGTCTACGAGGGGCAAATGTGATTGGTTGTGATGAAGTAAAATGCAGTAATATTTTGTCCAAGTACTGCCAAACGGAAGGATTTTGAAAGTGCGAAAAAGGTGATTTGTGTTCTGCATGTTCAAGTGTATAATTCAATCATCATCATAACAAAATACTCAATTTGGTGTCTATCTGTCTGTCTGTCTGTCTGTCTGACGATTTTTGACCGCAATACATTCGGTCGTTACTCATCCAATCTCCACCAAACTTGACAGGAGGACTAAAGGTCACACAATGAAGGTTGTAGCGAATTCATTCCCCCCCCCCCTCCCCAAGGGGGTTTTCTCCACCAAGGGGGTTTTCCCCGCCAATGGAGATGCGTGTTGAGGTGTATATCCATGTTAAGATAGCTTTATCGTGGCGTTTTTCCAAAGCCGCTTCTAATAACAAGAGTAAACATAACAGCATAATATTAATGTTATTACAAAACAATATTAACACTAATAATATCCCGTCTCCCCAAGGGGTTTTTCCTCTTTGACCAAACTCCGTGTTAACGTGTATAAACAGCTTATCGTGCCGTTTTCGTGGGAGAACCCTTACCAGAAGTAAAAATATTCTAAACCACAAACACATTTGATTACCTTTTGAAACAGTCGCTGATGCTGTTTAACACTGAAGTGAAAGGGAAGAAACCCGGGCTGTGTTCAGTTACCAAGCAGCTAGCTAGCGCTTGCCATGCCTGCCGTTCCTTATCAACGGTTTTGAAATGGGTGCTTGCTGGAATGCTTAAACCACTTGGTGAGCAGTCTACAATAAACCTGGTTCGTGAACACACCTCCACCCCCAATGTTATTGCGGCCTAACAGTAGATCTACTGTAATCTATATATACCAGAGAGGAATGACCCTTCCTGCCGTCCTCTAGGGAATGGTCATAGTAGTTGAAATAAAACATGGATTTTCAGAGCAGTAGAAAATTTAGTTTACCGCCGTTTATGCGCCATATTTTACATCACCTGATCTAACACGTTACATTATTTCTTCGTGCCTGTTCTTTGTGTCCATTGTAACGTCCCTAAAACAATATGTTTCATGTTTGGAATGATTTTCAATTTCGTTTGTCTTCCAGACAGGCAGACAGACAAAAATGATCTCCTGCTCTCTGCGCACGTGCGATCGGGACGAATTCAGAGCCAAAGCATGCTAATTTGTAGACATTCTAAACCTAAACCTAAACATTCGGCCTAAACCTCGATCCTAAACCGACATTTGTAGACAGAACAGACAATAAGACAGACAAAGTGAACCAATTGCTTAATCCCGCTTTTTGCCTCGTGTGCGTGGCCGAATAAATCTGAGTCTTTTAAAAGATGCATGAAGTGAACTGCGGGTTTGAAAATGATTACACCTCGTTCTAAAGCACTGCACAGGTAGCACATATGTGCAACCATTAACGTAGGAAGGGATTTAATGGTTTTCAATTTGAACAATTTTGTATTCGCCCTCACTATTTCGTTTGAGGTCAGTGGCAGGCTGTAAGCACCATAATCATTTATACATTTTGCCAGCTACCATTATGAAGGGGTCAGGAGAGGGGGTTACAATCATTAAGAAGCTGTAAATCGGGACTATGTCAACCTCAAATGACGCTCAAATGAGGGCAAGAGATGTGAAGGAAAAAAAAGGGAAAAACAAAAAAGAAGGAAAGAAACACAAGAGAGTACACTGTGGAAATAGCAAATTGGCACAAAAGAGGCCACGCACGATAAACATTGTTAAGTCTCTTGCCAATTGTTATATGTTCAGGAAGATATATCTACTGCAACAACTACTTAAATAGCCCCAATTATTCCCAACTCCTAGTAGCTTTGGCTGGAGAACATTTTTGCCCCAGGTCTCTCACAAACCGGCTGGTCAGGCCTGATGTTCGACTGTAGGTGGCAGGAATTTAGCATTTGTTATTTGTACCAGTGAAAACTCACCTGCTCCACACAAAATATACCGTCGAACCTTCATCTACCAACGACCAGTGCTGGCAGATTTGTCGTCTGGTTTAACGTCCTATAGGCAGACGGCGTACACATCTACACCTCATCATGGTGACAGATCATGTCTAGATCAAGATTCAAACCCAGGCGAATGCATATACCTCATGATTTGAGGATATTGTAGCGGTTACCTTATTGGGACATAATCCACGTGCACGGGCCAGTGGGGCTTTTGATGATGTGGGCGTGACGTACGCGCGGTTGTTGAAGCCACGCCTTCCGAAGAGGGTGTTGGCGCTATAAAAGCTGTATGAGTTCCGTTCGCGTTAGGATTTCTGTCGGAATAAAGGAGCTTTGAACACCTACAAAATGGCCTCGTCTGCTCGTCATTCGCAACTCCTAAACTGGTGACCCCGGCTGCTCCCAGACGGATTCGGGGGCTTCAGACGAACATAGCAAGCGCAGTTTCGATCGACCTGCCGGAGTTTTGCGAACGTTTTCGGGGGCATCCAACTCGCATGGCGACACCTACATTGGTGACACCGGCTGCTCCCGAACGTATTTGGGGGCTTCAAACGAACGTGGCAAATGCAGTTTCGATCGAACTGCCAGAGTTTTGGGAACGACGGGCGGCCATTTGGTTCGTGCGCACTGCGCTCGGCTCCTCCTCTGCGACCAGGGGGGCGAGCCTGCTCCAGGATCCTCCGAAGGAACGCAGTTATGAGACGTTGGTGGCACTGCTGCTTATCTCCGCGCGCACTGACGTTGGCGGCATGGCTGCTCGTCACCTTCGCGCGCACTGCTGCTCGTAACCTTCGCGCGCACTGCTGCTCGTAACCTTCGCGCGCACTGCGCTGGGCTCATCCTCTGCGACCAGAGTGGTATGCCTTCTACAGGATCCTCCGAAGGGAGGCAAGTACGAGACATTGGCAGCACTTCTGCTCGTCTCCCTCATGCGCACTGACTCGAGCAGCATGGCTGCTCGTCACCTTCGCGCACACTGCTGCTTGTTCCCTTCATGCACACAGGCCGAGTACTGCTGCTCATAGCCTTCACGCGCACTACAGCCAAGCACCTCCTCTGCGACCAGTGTGGTGAGCATTCTCCAACGTGCGCTGCTGCTCGTAGCCTTCGCGTGCACTACGGCCAAGCACCTCCTCTGCGACCAGAGAGGTGAGCCTTCTCCAACATGCGCTGCTGCTCGTAGCCTTTGCGTGCACTACGGCCAAGCACCTCCTCTGCGACCAGAGTGGTGAGCCTTCTCCAACGTGCGCTGCTGCTCATAGCCTTCGCGCACACTACGGCCAAGCACCTCCTCTGCAACCAGAGTGGTGAGCCTTCTCCAACGAGCACTGCTGCTCGTCACCTTCACGCGCACTGACCCGGGCAGCACGGCTGCTCGTCACCTTCGCGCACACTGACCTGGGCAGCATGGCTGCTCATCACCTTCGCGCAACTACATACTACAACTACAACTCGTGAAAACTCTACAACTACAGCTGCAACTCGCGCAACTAGTACTCCTACTCTGCAAACTCGGGAGGCCCGTGAGCAACCTCAGCAGCCTCCCCCGACGCCTTGACCAGCCCCGTTGGTTGGCTCAACCCCACGGCGGGGCCGTCCCCTGTGTGAGTGCATTCTGGGGGGGGGGGGGGGGCGCATGTAGCGGTTACCGTATTGGGACATAATCCATGTGCATGGGCCAGTGGGGCTTTTGATGATGTTGGCATGACGTACGCGCGGTTGTTGAAGCCACGCCCTCCGAAGAGGGTGTTGGCGCTATAAAAGCTGTATGAGTTCCGTTCGCGTGAGGATTTCTGTCGGAATAAAGGAGCTTTGAACACCTAAGAAATGGCCTCGTCTTCTCGTCATTCGCAACTCCTAAAATATATTATATACATAAAATGACAGGGGCATAGAAAAGCCCCCTTATGGAAGGGTATGTGCTATGTGACAAACAATAGAAAAGAAGGGACATTCAAAAAAATCTCGTGTGCATGCTGGACTACCCTTGCGTTCTTAGGAGGAACCAAGTAATGCTCCAGAAAAGTTCATATAAAGGAGCGCCCTACATCTGGGAAATAAGATACATTTACCTCTTCATGCAGGTGTATGAATCAAATTGGCGCTGTGAATCGGTACATTTTAAATCCCTTCTCTAATTGATTGGTTCATTGAACAGAACAGCATTTTGTCTTTTTTTTTTTTTACCGAACAATGAGGTACCGAGTGTGGTAATGTTCATTCTGACGAAGCAGCACATACATGGAAGGAAGGAAGCGTGCTCATTTGATAAGTTATTGATGGATATTAAATGAAGCCCTGCTGACGTTATTGACGTACCCTGCTGCTCCTGGACTCCGTGTCCTTTCCTCCTGACAAGGTGGAAAAGTTTCTGTCAACCCTCGACTCTGATTCTGCAACTGGACCCGACGGCATCAGCCCACGGGTCCTAAAATCCTGCTCTGCTGCTCTATCTCACCCTCTCTCTGTTCTCTTCACCCTCTCTTTTGCTCAAGGTCAACTGCCATCTGCTTGGAAATCAGCCAACATCACCGCTTTGCACAAAAAAGGTGCAAAAACAGATCCTAGCAACTACAGACCAATCAGCCTTCTCCCAATTATCAGCAAAGTCATGGAATCCATCATTGCTTCGGATATGAAATCTTTCCTCTTCTCCAATGGCTTGATCTCTGATCATCAATTTGGTTTCAGACCAGGTCACTCTACTCTGGACATGCTGCTTCTGCTGTCTCAACAATGGATGGAGGTCCTCAATGCCAAACAGGAAATTAGAGCTGTCTCCCTCGACATATCACGTGCCTTCGACACGGTCTGGCACCCCGCTCTGCTCACCAAACTCTCCTCCTTTGGTATCCATGGAAATCTCCACGCATGGCTGGCGGACTTCCTCTCTAGTCGTCGTCAACGTGTGGCCCTGAATGGGTTTCTCTCATCTCCTCTTCCTGTTCAGGCTGGAGTTCCCCAAGGCAGTGTTCTGGGCCCCGTGCTTTTTCTGGTCTTCATCAATGATCTCTCTGACTCTCTCGAAAATCCTCTCTATCTTTTTGCTGATGACTCCACTCTCTGCCGCTCCATTCCTCTTCCCTCAGATCGGCAGTCTGCTGCCTCCTCACTCTCTGAAGACCTGGACAAAATCACAGACTGGTCAAACAAGTGGAACATGTCTTTCAATCCTGACAAATCTCACACTCTTACTATGTCTCTCCGAAAAGATCGACTGGACAACCCTCCCATCTACTTTCTCAACAATCCTCTCCAAGAAGTTCTGTCGCTCAAGATTTTGGGTCTCACTATCTGCCATGATCTTTCTTGGGAAAACCACATTTCCAAGCTGGCCTCCAAAGCCAGTCGCCGACTGGGCATCCTCCGTCGTGCGAAGTCCTTCCTCGGCACACCTGAGCTCCTCACCACATACAAGGCTTTCATCCGCAGCTCAATGGAATACTGTTCTCCCCTATGGGCCGGTGCTCCTGCCTCACACCTAGCTCGGCTTCACGCTGTTGAAACCAAAGCTTTCAGAATTATTGGAATCTCCCGCGATGAAGCTATCTCTGAGGGCCTTTCACTCACTCACCGCAGGCAGGTAGGTGGTCTTTCTGTCTTCTACCGACTCCTCTCCGGCCTTGCACCCCCAGCTCTCTCTGTGCTCTGTCCCCCAAATATTCCTACAGGTCGCACAAGATCTGCCAGCAACCCTCTGATGGTTAAACTGCCGAAATCTCGGCTCTCTGCTCACCTTCACTCTTTCATTCCTCTTTTCTCCCGCCTCTGGAACAAACTCCCTCACTCCCTTCAATCCCACTCCTCCCTCCAGGTCTTTAAAACAGCTGTTCACCACCATCTCTTATCTTCCCCCATCCAAAACCTTGATCTTTTCTACCCCCGCTAATTCACCCCAGATCCACCTTGTTTGAAATTCCAACTTCTTTCCTGGAAGTCCTGGCAGTGTCCATATGTTTTATACCTCTCCCACCGCCCCCTTCCCACGCCCCCCCCCCCCCAAAGCCCTCGCCCTCTCTCAGATCTCTCGATGTCTCCATGTCTCTCGGTCCCTGCTCTCAAATGTTGTGTTTGTGTCCTTCCCCCTCTCTCCCCATCTTGTCTACCGCTCCCTATGTTATATGTTTTATGTGTCGGTTTGTCTTTCTGTGTGATTAATGTTCGCTCTTTCACGAGCCTCGACCTTGTATAAAAAAAAAAAAAAAAAAAAAAAAAGCGTTTCCTGCTTGTCTGGTCGTGTGAAAATCAACTTTAACACAAAATCTGAAAATGCAGGAACATATTACAATATATATATGTATATATATATGTATATATATATGTATATATATATGTATATATATGTATATATATGTATATATATATGTGGTGAAAATGTATCAAAGTTGAACCCAGGTGATGCTCACTTAAACCACTGGGCGGTGTCTATAAGACCTCGGGACGTCCGCGACTCGAGGCCACTCCTGCGACTTTATACAATGACATGTAGAATTGAATGGTACGTACCCACTTATATTCTAGGCTTGCTTGCATTGACTGATATATCCAATCTTTCTCATATGATGCCTTGATCCTGACATATATGTTGCATGGTGTATTTTACAGGATGATGTCACGATCTAATTGAAATTAAACCTATCTATGGGACGAGTTGTGGATTTGGTTGATTTTCACAACACTTAATTTCAATTATGATCTTCGGAAATGGCGGGACACGAGTCTGGCGATGGCCGGATGAACGCAGATCACAGACGAGCGTTCCCGACATTCTCCGCGCTCCTGCGAGGCCCACCTCGGAGAAGAATGACTGACGGAGGACCCGTCGAGCTAGCTCCAGCTACGGAGCTCCGACTACTCTCGCCGCCGGTCTGCCTCGAAAGGACCGGATGCGATGGGGGACCTCACAAGCCTTTTGCGGGACCGCGTCGTCAAAACGCGAACTGCTCTCCTGAGGCCCGAACGCCGGAGCAGGCATGACGGACTCCGGCAAGACGCCTGGAGAACGATGCTACTGGGCAACGTCCTGCGGCCGAAACCCCGTCGGAACGACGGACCCGCTTGGAGCCGACGGCCCGACCAACTGATTTGCGTGCCTCGGCCCGAGATGAGATGTCCACGCGAGTGTTCACGACTCCCTTGACTGTCATGCCGTGCTCGGAAGCACCTCCACGCGCGAATCGCGCGCGCTACACCCGTCGCGTGCACTACTCCGTGAGGCCTACGACTCCAATCGCTGCTCGGAATCACCTCCTCCTATGCGAAGCCACGCTGCGCCCAACGCGGGCACCACTCTGCGAGGCCGGCGATTCCAATCGCTGCACGTCCGAATCACCTCCTACGCGCGAATTGCGTGCTGCCCCATCGCGGGCACAACCCGACCAATCGCTGCTCGGTGGAATCACCTCCTACGCGCAAATCGTGCACTGTGCCCTTCGCGGGCACCACTCTGCAAGGCCGGCGATTCTGATCGCGGCTCGTCGAAATCCCACCTACATGTGGCTACTCAACGAGGCCGGCGAACTCCGCTGCCCGGAATCGCCTCAATGGAGGCTCGCTTGGCACCATTCGAGGACTCGCCGCAGCACGGATGAGTTTCTAAGGACGTCGCGCAGGACCTTCATAGCCTTTCACAACACTCGGGCTTATGCTTATGATAGATGATCGTATACCATATGTATTCTATGACTAACTATGTCTAAAACTCCGGACAAAACACGGCCTGAAAGCTAAACAAACGAGACGCTACTTCAGGGCGTGATATGTATTCGATCCTTTGACCCGAAAGCTAACAAACGATACGCTACTTCAGGGCATGATATATATTCAATCCTTTGACCCGAAAGCTAACAAACGAGATGCTACTTCAGGGCGTGATATGTATTCGATCCTTTGACCCGACAGCTAAACAAACGAGACGCTACTTCAGGTCATGCAGTTTATCGCTGCCAAGCATGCTCGCCCTCTCGACTCGGCGTGCTCGCCCTCTCGACTCGGCGTGCTCGCCCTCTCGACTCAGCGTGCTCGCCCTCTCGACTCGGCGAAGCCGCACTGGTTCAACGGGCCGAGCTCAACTTTCGGTTTCCCTCGTACGCGGTGCGCCCTAGATAATACATTTCACTCGTCGGCCGGGTTCGTATTCCGTGCACCAATCTCGAGCCCGCTCGAATGCTGCTGCCCAATTGATGCGAGACTATAGATTTTGGTGTGCTACTTTACTCCATCTGGGGATACCGCTCAGCTGGAACTCGCCGTCAAACCTGCCCGCACGCGCCCGAACCAATTGATGACGTCATCGACTAAATCACGCGTTTGCTCTACAGCGCCATTAACTGCTTCCCGCGCTTGCGTCATCAGAGTTCGTCGACCTGGGTACCTCTACAGATAGCAGAAATACTCAATCTGACCGCCCCTGCCCGAAAGTGCGTGTCATAACGTGGCGGCCTTCGAGGGCGACTAGCCAACATCGAGGACTTATGCCGTTAATCGATAAGGCACGGTAACCCCCTGACACGGTAACATTGAGCGTTGCACCCGACTCCCTCGTCTCCTGAGCAAGCCACGTGGGCACCGGCCCGCTGGATCGCCCTTGACTCTGGGCTTGTTGCTTCTAGGACACATCTCTTGGCTCGCCTCCACACATTTCGAGACTGCGAGACGCCTCGCCCGGCCGCTGCCTGATTGTGTTCCCTCTGACCCAGACTGTGAAGGTCGCTCGACTTCGGTGCGCGGTGCGTGGCTGTTATCTCACACTTCACAACGGGGGGGGGGGGGGGGGATGGATGAGTGAGGGGGTGAGATGATGGTCCATCCATCCGGGGCCATCCTCTTGGATGTCGATCCATCCATCCGGGCCATCCTCTCGGTATGTCGATAGGACGGGCCATGGATGGACCATCATGGATGGCCGATCCATCCGGGACATTTTCCATTTCTCGACCTCGACGTTTTCTCAATCCCTCCGGGACAATCCCTCCGGGACGGTAGCCGGTATCGACCTCGACGTTTTCTCAATCCCTCCGGGACAATCCCTCCGGGACGGTAGCTGGTATAGCCGGTATCGCCGCGTAGTCTATAGGACGGGCCATGGATACAATCCATCCGGGATGTCTCTCGGTAGCCGGTATGGCCGAACGGGCCATGGATGGAAAATCCCGTTCTCTCGGTAGCCGGTATGGCCGAACGGGCCATGGATGGACAATCCCGTTCTCTCGGTAGCCGGTATAGCCGAACGGGCCATGGATGGACAATCCATCCGGGACGTTCTCTCGGTAGCCGGTATAGCCGGTTTAGCCGAACGGGCCATGGATGGACAATCCATCCGGGACGTTCTCTCGGTAGCCGGTATAGCCGGTGGTATAGCCGAACGGGCCATGGATGGCCAATCCTTCCGGGACGTTCTCTCGGTAGCCGGTAGCCGGTATAGCCGATCTTCTCCGATCCTCTGAGCGCTGTGCTGCAGGTCGGGAGATTCTGCGCGCTTCGCTGGGAAGGCGCATTTCGGTCGTTTTGTGCGTCGTCGTAATCTGCCATGCAGGTCGTTCGGGCAGCCTTCGGAGGGCACTCGTGGCATACATTTTGCTTGTAAACCTATTTGCCGGAGCTTGTGATTCGTACACGCTGCCGTCAGAGGGCGCTCGAGTCTCGTGATTTCAAAACAGGGGGACTCCGGGGTATCGTGTAACTCTCGTTATGGCTCTCGTCGGTTCTCTCCCTCGGCAATTCCATGACATGGATCTAACGTGGATCGACCATGTACCCTTGGGAGCCAAGGCAGGTACGGACTTACTGTAATGGACTTACTGTAATGGCCTCCTGTCATGTAATCTTACTTACTGTTACAACTCCTAGGCCGGTACAGACTTACTGTAATTGACTTACACTGTCATGGCCTCCTGTCATGTAATCTTACTTACTGTTACAGCTTACTGTAAAGAGGCTTACTGATTTACACATCTTCCACATCGACACATCTTCCTGTAATGTGTTGCCTTGCGACGAATAGACATGGCTTACTGATTTACACATCTTCCACATCGACACATCTGCCTGAAATGCGTTGCATTGCGACGAATGGACATTCGCTCTTTGACAAGGTACACCTTACGTGCAAGGTACACCTTATGTAATGGGTTGCATATCGAAAAGGTACACCTTATCCAGCACATAGGCCTGTGAGACTAGACTATTGTGACCCACAGGCTCATCGTCTGCCAGTATCGGACATGTTTGCTAACCAGGCTATGAGTGCGCCTAGAGAACATCTGCCGTCTCTCCCTTCGCCTGATACACCCCTGCCTGAAGCGGTGAGGGCACTGAGGTGCCCCTCCGACACCTGCCTCCTGCGGCTACTCCGAAGCAGGGGACTCCGGATTTGGGGACGTCGTACCCGGTAGTTTCCGAACCTGTGCTGGCAGGGTAATTCGCCACACTGACCTCTACGGATGGACCGACTGACCTGTACTATTGATAATGGATTTGTTTCGTATAGCGCTTTCCAGGAAGCCCTGAAGACGCTTTGACAGTGTGCGAAACATAACACAATGGCGCAAAGACAAGAATCAATTGGAATATTTCTTTGACACCCTACTAATGATATTGTTGCGGATAGGGGACTTGGCCTCAATATCCGCTTGTAAATATTCCCCTATTTCCCCAATACTCCCCAACTATCCCCAATCCCCCATTCCCTAGTCCCATTGCCTGTAAATAACACTCTGTAGAACCGACCTTCCCCTTTTTCCCCCATTAAATGTCGTGCCCAGGTCCACCGCATCTCACGTAGACAACTTTCGGACATCTTGCTAGTTATTCTTAGTCTATGTCAGTTAAGGACTCGTTTCCATTAATTCTGACTCTTCGTTGCACCAGAATGTGATTATATGGCACCAGTAGTGAGTTTAGGACCTTCCCATACCTCCTCCCATCTTCTTCCCCAAACAACAACTACAACAACAACTACAACAACAACTACAACAACTACAACAATGGCGCGCGCGGGGAGTGTGCGTCCTCACTCCGGCTCGGTTAGCCGCCATTACCCATGTGCGCCGACGGGGTTACCACGAAGGGGCCGGCTGTCAGCTCCTCGTCAGGGGCGGAGCCGGTAACCCCCCCACACCCAATAAGAAGGGCGGACCGATTCCATCTGGGGCGGAGCTAACTAGCCGAGGGCGTGTCACTCCCCGCCGGATATACGCAGCGACTTACCGGACGTGACGTCAGATGCGCCCCCGACTGAAGAAGACAAGTCGCGACCTTCCAGCGCTGAGCGAGCTCCACGCATCGACCCGGTATTGCAGTACCTCCGAGAACGGTGTACCCCCTCCGAGAACGGTGCACCTTGAGCCATCGACTGCCCGCTTTCCTTGCCATCAATCCCCGTGTGAGTCAGTTTTGTCCCGTTTATCTGTCGTCTGTCAGGGCTAATATAAGAGTGTGTCTAAGTGCCTGCCTTTCTATGCTGTCCCTCTTGTCGTTGTAATCTGACCTTCCGCCCTAATATAACCTCCTCCGGAGGTCTTGAGAACTGAACCCTTGGTGTCGTGTCATTTTAACCCAGCCGTTGTGTCCTTTTCCTCAATTGATTTAGCGTAGCGCGACTCGGCAATGTTCGAGTATAATCGGGTAACTTGTGCGGACACGGCGGCCATTCCGCTCGGCCCACCCTAACATCAAAGTCGTGTCTGTAACAATTGGTGTCAGGAGTGTCGGATTCGGACCTGGGACTAAATTTGTTAGGCCCAAATTTTGGGAAGTAGAATTCGATCCGGAGCGCGTTTACGCGCTCGAAATTATAAAGGCGAAATTTGATTGTGTTTTACAAAATATAAAAACCCGAATTTTGAAAGTCGCGCTATGGCGGATCAAGACAGCTGGGGTCCGGTAGAGGAGAGTGAGGCAGGGTCGGTCCAGGACCAAAATGAGGGACATAAGGAGAGCGAAGCAGCGAGGGTAGCAGACGCACAAAATGGCGCCTCGCTGGTCACGGCGACCGCGACCGTGGCAGCGCCCCTGGTGGATCCGAACCTTTTTATGCTGCAAATGAGGGCCCTTATGGAACAAATGGGTGAGCAATTGGGAGACCAAATTAGAGGTTTGAAAAGCAGTATGGGACAAATGGGGAACCGGATGGAGGCTCAGAATGAGCAATTGGGGGTAATGAGGGACGAAGCGAGGGGTACCGGTGAGGGGTTAGACAAGAAATTTGGGAAGTTAGACAATAATTTTGAGGAGTTAGACAAGAAATTTGGGAAGTTAGACAATAATTTTGAGGGGTTAGACAAGGGGATAAAAGAGGTGAGAAATGGGTTAACGGGGGTAGAAAATAGAATGGCTGCCCAGGAGAATCAAATGGAAGGGATGCAAAAGGGGTTAGAGGGGTTAGAAAACAGTATGGAAGGCAAATTGAGGGACATGAGGGACCAAGCGGAAAGGGAAGTTAAACAAATGGGGCAGCAGATAGAGGGGGTCAGAATGGGGGTAGAAACCAAACTGGATGCTCACAGGGAGGAAATGGAGCAGATGAGGGTGGCATCTGGGCAGGAGATGCAAGTGATGGGAGAGGAGATCAGAAGAGGAGTGAGTGAGGAGGTCGGAGGAGTGCGCGAGGAGGTGAGGCACTGTAAGGAGCACATGGAGAAGGAGGTGAGAAAGGGGACAGTAAAATTGCAAGGGGGCATAGAGGACCTGACGCAGGAGGTGGAACAGCTGACGGAGGGACAAAAAGGACTAAGGGACCAGGTAAAGAAGAACACAGCGGTAATAGAGGGTTTAAAATCGACACAGAAGGAGATGAAAAAGGACGTAGGGGTAATTAAAAAAGAGTGTCAGACGGTACATGAGGACCTGACGAGGAAAATGGACAAGGTGGTAGAGGTGATGGAGGTTAAAGAGCGGGAGGTGCGGGAGCACATAGAAAAAAATAAAGTGGAGTTAGAGGAAGAACTTAAAGGGGCGCACGAAGAGATGAAGGAGGTGAAGCAGAAATTAGAAGAAGTGGAAGAAGGGGTGAGCGAAATTAAGAAGCGACGGAGAGAGGATAAGAAAGAGATAAAGGAGGAAGTAAAAGAATTGGTCCAAAGTCTGTGTTCGGATCGTGATGATGTGCTCATTAACCGGATGAGGGATTCGCAGGTGATGGAGGAGAAGCGAAGAGAAAGAGGACCCGGTGTAAGTGGTGACCAATATGGTCGTGCGTATGATGCGCCAGGGGATTTAAGAAGCTTGGGGGTCGAGATGGACCCGGGTGTTCGTGAGAGGCCGTTGGTGAAGTGTGCGACAGGTCTGGTGTGTGAAAAAGGAGGTGTGCGAGAAAGTCCGACTCTGGGGTGTATGAGGAAAAAGTGCGTGCCAAGGAGTGAGGGTGCTGGCGAGAGTGAGTCGGTCGTAGCGCGTGTGCGAGGGAGCACATGGAAGCGTGGTGTGGTAAGTGTTACAGAGGGTGTGACGGGAGAGTGTGCGCAAGAGTGTGCGCGAGAAAGGTGTGTGACGGACAGGTGCATGGGGAAAGAGTGCGCTGTCAAAGGCAAGGAAGAATGCACGCCTGTGGTGAGTGTTACAGAGGGTGTGACGGGAGAGTGTGCGCAAGAGTGTGCGCGAGAGAGGTGTGTAACGGACGGGTGCGTGAGTAAGGGTGAGTGCGTTGTCAAGAGTGGTGGTGAGAGGAGTGAGAGTGACAAGGAGCGTGAGTGGGAATGCACGCTGGAATTGGTAGTGAGGCACGTGGTTGGGTGTGCGAATGAGAGCACACCTGTGATTGTCACAGAGGAGGTGACAGAAGAGGGGGCGCGAAGAGGTGTGTTGGTGAGGTGTGCGACCAACGAATGTGTGCCAAAGTGTTCGGTGGTCAGGTGTGTGACCAAGGCTGTGAGTGGAATGAGGGTACCTGGGTGTGTAAGGAAAGGTACGAGGAGCATGGGAACGGCTGGATGTGTGAGCAAGGAACGGGCTGCGGGGTGTAAGCATGCAGGTGAAGCATCGACGTTAGACGGGGTAGAGTTTAGAACGACTTATAGCCGAATCGGGCCCTCGGTGCGCGCTGGGCCTCGCTTTGAACGGCCGCGTCCGTGCTCCACTAGGCGGAGCGGGCGGCTGGATAGGAAGGGTCGTCATGGCGATCACTTTTTGTTGAGGCATTCCGGCATGTCGAGATCGAGCCATTGGATGGCTCCACGCCGAGATGGTGCGTGGGATCTCGGCCCGGGTAAGCCCCCGTCCCTGCACCGAGTGCCGGACGCATCCAGCCGCTGGCACGGAACAACCCACATTCATAGCTTGGCTTTACGAAGCCGGGCTTTGGACGGGAATTGGCGCACCGAGAGGCATTAGTGAGTAGACTGGGTGATGAGGATAGTGTTTTGGCCCCAAAATTAGAGAAAAACAAAATTTGATGATTGGCAAAGGATTGGCAGTAGTGATTGGCAGATGATGAGTAGGATTGGCAAATTTTTGATTTGTGGAAATTTGATGTGGAAATTGGTAGTGAGCGATGGGCCCGGTGGGTAAGGGGGGCATCCCTGCCACCCTTCCCATAGTGGGGCAAATGCGCAATAGCTTATGGGGTGTATGGCAGTGAAAACTAGCCCGGGTGGGTTAGGTTATATTGATAGGGCCCTAGAAGATGACATTAGGTGACGTTAAGTTTAGTTAGTGACTGATACCTGTAGTGGGGACGCAGGTAGATTAGTATGGATGATAATGACGAGGGAGCGCAATAGTTTAAAGGGACGACTGGGAAGCGCAAGTTTCAGAAGGGAGTAGTTAGCTGAGATGATGCTGTGTGTGAGAGAATTGAACAGGTGTGATTGCACAGGTGTGCAACTGGACAGGTGTGTGGAGCAGTGTGTGAGTAATGAGTGTTGTGGATCAGCGCGAATGCGCTTGGGGAGAGAAGGGTGCAGGTGGCACCAGGTGTGAGAGCACAGGTGTGCAAGTACAGGTGTGTGGAGAGAGTTGGAGTAAGTGGTACGGAGTGGTGTGCATGGTGCGAAGGTGTGGATGGGGGAAGAGTGGACCCCTTTCACGAGTACCCGGGGCGGGTAGTGTAAGTGTTAGGTAGAGGGTACAGGTAAATTGTGGTTGGATATTGGCATCTGTGGTGCGGGTGACAGAATGGTATTGCGGATGGGTGCATTAGTGTTGTGGAAATGGCTGGGCGTGTAGCCTGTTAGTGTGTGTAGTTGGTTGGGCACTCCACCACTGTGAGGATGTCGGCCAGGTGAGGCCGCAGGTGGGCTCCGGGAGCCGTTAGTGTCAGTGGGGCCCGAGGATCTGGAGGACGGACCCGGGTAGCCCAGTGCCAGAGAGGGCACCGAGTGGGGAGAGCGCCAGAGGGCCTTCCCCAGGTAGTTAGGTTAGGGTAAGGAGCAGGTAAGCTCGGAGGCAACTGCAGTGGTGGAGGTGTGCAGGTGGGTAGACCCGCTGGGAGAGGTACACGCCACAGCCCAGAAATTGTGCGAGGGCACCGGGAGATGAATCGGGGGGAGTGAGACCCCAAATTGAAAAGCACCACAGTTTGGCCAATGGGAATTGGTTTTTTAGAACCCATAGTGTAAGAGGGCCAATGGTTTGGCCGGAGAAAGACCCCGGGTAATGTAAAGTTGTCAAAGTCATTTAGGAAATAGTTAGGATTGATGAACCTGTCGCACCATACGCAGCCACTTGCCTGTGGTGATGATGATGACTCCACACCTGTGTTTTCTTTGTTTGTGTTGCAGAAATGAGAATTGCTGTGAGGATTTGTGAGACGCATCACGACGTGGATGAGACATTGGGGTGATTCCATCTCTCCCTCCCAAGGAGGGACTGATGATGAATTGGTGATAGCAAATTATGATGTTGAGTTGGAGATGGCAAATTTTGATGTTGAGTTGGAGATGGCAAATTTTGATGAGAGTTGGAAATAGCAAATTTGATTGGTTAGGAGGGAGAGAAGACGAATTTGGTTTATGGGAGGAACGGGGAAGACAGTAGGGACGTTTGTTGATTAGTAAAATAGATGTTTATGGGTAGTGTTGTGTTTTGTGGATACAGTAAGGGGTAAGGGAGGGGCCATGTAGGTTACCTGGTTGGGGGGGGGGGGGGAGCGTACGGTAGGAACGTACCTGTCTCACCTGGTTCCCATGTGCCCCTAGTGTGCATTACCTTGTGTTGCGTGCACTTTTGCGCCCTTACCACCTTACTCACTTGTCTGCTTCTTTTGTCTCCCACCTCCGAGGAACTGGCTTTGGGGCAGAGAGAGAGAGGAGAGAGAGGTGCTGGCTTCGCAGTTGTGGGCCTGCACTTTCGCTGCTTGCTGCCTGGATCGATACACCATATGGACCGCAATGTTTGTGGCCACCCACCATGGACCGCAGTTCTTATGCGGCCAAGCACCACCCGTGGATGGACCTATGGGTCAACGTGGCACCTATGCCATACAGGTGAACCACTAATAGTTGGCCCCCTGACGGCCACAATAAAGAAATGGACGCGGTTGGCGCCTTTCTTTAATTTTGAAAGCAGTAAGAAGGCCAAGTGCACCACATGAAGGCAAGACCAGCGGCAGAACATCGGCCGGCTGCGACACCACCGGTGATTTATAGACACTTTATTGGTGCACCGGATGGTGCTGACTGTACATGATGGGGTGGTGCTTTTGATGCTTGGAAGGGGTGCTCTGCACATTATTAAAGGCCATAAGGCCACAGAGCACTCGTGGGTTGGTGTATCGATGCTGGCATGCGTGCTCTCTCTATGCATAACATCTGCATGTGTTCCTCCAAAAACAGGTCCTGGATCGTAGTGTAAATATCAGCGTAGTCTTGTAAATAATGCTCCCTACCGGCTGTATGTTTAGTTTGCGAATTCTTTCCGGATTCGGTTATCCTGTGGGTGTGTTTCTGTGAGGAGAAGGGTGCAACGTCGCAGGGGGACATATTTACTCATTTGTGAATATCTGTAAAACTGTCGCACTCAGGGTAGAGATAATAGTAGAGGGAACTACATCTGAGTGCCACACTAAAATAGGTAAAAATTTATCGGGTCGGGACGCCCCGAGGGTAGAGAAGGGTGCAATGTTGCGGATATGGGACTTGGCCTCAATATCCGCTTGTAAATATTCCCCTATTTCCCCAATACTCCCCAACTATCCCCAATCCCCCATTCCCTAGTCCCATTGCCTGTAAATAACACTCTGTAGAACCGACCTTCCCCTTTTTCCCCCATTAAATGTCGTGCCCAGGTCCACCGCATCTCACGTAGACAACTTTCGGACATCTTGCTAGTTATTCTTAGTCTATGTCAGTTAAGGACTCGTTTCCATTAATTCTGACTCTTCGTTGCACCAGAATGTGATTATATGGCACCAGTAGTGAGTTTAGGACCTTCCCATACCTCCTCCCATCTTCTTCCCCAAACAACAACTACAACAACAACTACAACAACTACAACAACGGCGCGCGCGGGGAGTGTGCGTCCTCACTCCGGCTCGGTTAGCCGCCATTACCCATGTGCGCCGACGGGGTTACCACGAAGGGGCCGGCTGTCAGCTCCTCGTCAGGGGCGGAGCCGGTAACCCCCCCGCACCCAATAAGAAGGGCGGACCGATTCCATCTGGGGCGGAGCTAACTAGCCGAGGGCGTGTCACTCCTCGCCGGATATACGCAGCGACTTACCGGACGTGACGTCAGATGCGCCCCCGACTGAAGAAGACAAGTCGCGACCTTCCAGCACTGAGCGAGCTCCACGCATCGACCCGGTATTGCAGTACCTCCGAGAACGGTGTACCCCCTCCGAGAACGGTGCACCTTGAGCCATCGACTGCCCGCTTTCCTTGCCATCAATCCCCGTGTGAGTCAGTTTTGTCCCGTTTATCTGTCGTCTGTCGGGGCTAATATAAGAGTGTGTCTAAGTGCCTGCCTTTCTATGCTGTCCCTCTTGTCGTTGTAATCTGACCTTCCGCCCTAATATAACCTCCTCCGGAGGTCTTGAGAACTGAACCCTTGGTGTCGTGTCATTTTAACCCAGCCGTTGTGTCCTTTTCCTCAATTGATTTAGCGTAGCGCGACTCGGCAACGTTCGAGTATAATCGGGTAACTTGTGCGGACACGGCGGCCATTCCGCTCGGCCCACCCTTACATCAAAGTCGTGTCTGTAACAATATAATGACTTCCTCTACCCATTAATGCTGACGCGCGCTCGCTTCCTGCCTAGTGGCAGCATAGTTCTAACGGCGGGGAGAATGTGGTGAAAATGTATCAAAGTTGAACCCAGGTGATGCTCACTTAAACCACTGGGTGGTGTCTATAAGACCTCGGGACGTCCGCGACTCGAGGCCACTCCTGCGACTTTATACAATGACATGTAGAATTGAATGGTACGTACCCACTTATATTCTAGGCTTGCTTGCATTGACTGATATATCCAATCTTTCTCATATGATGCCTTGATCCTGACATATATGTTGCATGGTGTATTTTACAGGATGATGTCACGATCTAATTGAAATTAAACCTATGCATGGGACGAGTTGTGGATTTGGTTGATTTTCACAACAATATATATTACCCCTTGTTCCATACCAGCACTTGTTGTAAGGGCCGTGAACAACAGGGGCACCTGCCACCCTGTTTCGGCACCCATTGCACATTTAATGAGGTTTTTACCTGTGGAAGAGGATGGCAGAACAAAATGTTACAACAACTTGATGTCAGTATTGTACTCGTAAAAGAAGAAAAATCTCGAGATGAGCTCACACCCATGTTTTGTGATGTATGTTGGTTATTGGGTGTTGTTTATTCACAAGTCTTGGTTATTGTCCTTTAAACATGATAATAAGCGTTTGTTTATCGTTTTCACATTGGTCGTTTTCACCTGGGTCTCCAAAGAAACAGAACGAAGTATGACGTGTTACCGGAACACACGATTCCAGAGAGATCAAGCTTGGGGGTGATTTTATTTGAAAATTCAAATGTCACCACTTTTCATGTTCCCATTTCAACAACCCTGGCTATAGTCCTCTCTCACCTGTCTATGGAATATTTATGGTAACGTTCATGCCGTTATATGGCTTTTAACGACTCTCAATATGACCTCAATGCAAGCCACTGGAAAGTTAATGTCAAGGTTTATTAAAAACTGACTTTGACCTTTACAACGGTATTTGTATATGATTTTTTGTAATGACGTCATTTTGCACTACAGTGAAAACTAGAACAGCACTCGGTAGAGAGCATACCTCCGCCTGGTTGGCCCTATCTCCCAATGGTGAAGAATCACTTAAAAAATTAAATAATTCTCATATCCGAATCCATATTCAGATCTTCACCAAAATCGAATCGAATCGTCCTCGTCTCACACTCAACCTCTCCACCAAATTTCGTCCAAATCCGTCCACAACCTTTTGAGATATCTTGTTCACAGACAAACGGACAGACAGACAGACAGGGGTGAAAACATAACCTCCATACACCTTTGGTTGCGGAGGTAACAAGACCGATAGTCTTAACAATGGCGTAGCAGGGCTTGTTTGATTCTTTAGTTGAAGAGGATCTTAAGTTGAAGAAGATTGTATGAACTGGGTGGAGATACCAGTTAGAAAATAATGTAAGTAATAATATTTTTGACTTCTTGTATGGACAGGTGATTCCATGAATGACTTTGGTAAAAAAAACGGGGAATGGCAAACGATGAACCAATAAATTCCACAAATTCCACAGTTGGTGCTCCTATGGTTGGCAAGTCATGGAGGAACCAAGTAATGCTCTCGAAAAGTTCATATAAAGGGGCATCCTACATATATAGGTTAAAAACCGTCAGTAAGTAAAGTTTTTTGAACTGTATGAATCAAATTGGCGCCCGTTATATAAATTTTTCTGGAGCATTACTTGGTTCCTCCTAAGAATACAAGGGTAGTCCAGCATGCTCACGCGATTTTTTGAATGCCTCTTCTTTTCTATACTTTGCCACATGGCGCATACCATATAATGGGACCTTTTCTATGCTCCTGACATTTTTCCCAAGAGTGTCCCTTCTTTTCTATAGTTTCCCACATGGGACACACTGGCGTCACTACGGGGGTGCAGGGGGTGCGGCCCGCACCGGGTGACACTATCAGAGGGGGTGACACCAAATTTTTGCAGTGTCAAGGCTTTCCCATCTTGCGATATCAATTGAAAGTGAGTTGGCGAAAGGCATTGATTTCGATGAAGTGATTCACAAGTTCGCAGCTTTGAAGGCCCGGCAAGGAAAGTCCTGGATTAGTCGAGATGTTCACTAAGTGCTGAAATGCTGTGTATTTGTTCCTGTTTATTTTTATGGTATTATTTCATTTAAGAGTATATTTCCATATGCATTTGTCTACAAGTTCGACATGATTTGGGCCGTTATTGATTATGCAAACCTCATCCATTAATGTATCTCATGTAACAATAAAGTTTAACGTTAAAATCAACATAATTTTGATGTAGTTCTTAAACGTTTTCACTTCAAATTATATTGTTTTCTTACCGAATTTACTTTAACCACATGAAACTATGTAAATGTAAATACATTTAGGCTGTGCGTACGATATTGTAATTTAAAGGTGTAATTTTAATTTTGCGAGTTGTTTATGTTACTACTATTGCCATTACATTCAGTGATATGCGGGAATTACGATTTACAAGTAACATTAGTACAAAAAACATCACTAAGGATTCTGTATGGTCTGGTACGGGAGGAGGTCCATGTAGTCAGGTTCACTATGTTTTTTCGTTCAAAATTTTGGTAGATTAGCAAAACTACATTTTTTGGAATATTCAGAGCATGAGGAATCCAAAATATAATGTTGGCATTTGCGTAGACACCTTTGCGAAAATGACACTCAGGACAGTGATGAAGATCTGTAAAAGCATATTCCTGAACGGTATAGACCTCGTACATCCTGTGTATAGGACTTATAGTTCAATCTGATACTAACAAGGCTGCTTTCTTGCTTTATAAACCCATACCTATAACTTCAAAGGACTTGCAATATCATGTATTATGTAATACAGTTATATCACAAATATAAAGGCAATGGTTTTCAATTACCTTTGTTTGTTGCTTCTATATAATCCTGAGCACTATTTTGAGGCCTTTATTGGATTCCTTGACCCAGAAAACATAGGTTTAGCAATTAGCATATTTAATTAAGGTTCTAGGTTGACTAGAAGCCGAGATAGCGCAAAATATGTATTTTATGGCGGCCATTTTGAAAATCCAAAATCTGTGTCTGTGCAAATGCGTACATTGATTTTCGGATTCTCCATGCTCTGATGATTCCAAGAATGTACAGGTTTGCTAATCCCAAAATTTTTAATGAAATTATATTTGTTAACATAGTGAACCTGACTAATGGGGGGGGGGGGGGGGGTGACACCATGAGTTACCGCACTGGGTGACACCAACCCTAGTGACGCCACTGATTGGGACATACCATATAATGGGACCTTTTGTATTCCCTGTAGTGGGGGAGAAACATGTCATAATAACACAAGAATCGTGCACTTTGTGACACCTTTTTGAAATTTGGCATGATGATAGGGCAGGTCATGAAATTTTGAAAAACCACTGGCGACAAGTTGGCACACCCCTCTGATGGCCGGTAGCTGCAAAATTCAAAATGGCCGCCAATAGGTACAAAACGGACAATGTCTCAGCTTCTACTACTTTGGATGTTCAAGAAGACACTCCAATGAAACTATCCGATGAAATCGCAGTGGTTCCTTATTTTGAAGACCTTGGGGGACATATAATTCTTGAATCTATTCAAGAAGGTGGTGAACGTCCAACTAAAATTGCACATGTGTGTGTGTGCAGGAGGAAGCATGGTTGAACCATGTGTTGAGCATTAGCAAGAATGATAAGGTTGACGACAAGTGGCAGCTGCATGAAGTACCTGTCACATTTTCAGGGTTCTTTTCAAAACACCAAGACCAAGAAGATGTCAAGCCCCGTGCAGTTATCGGGGTATTCCCTGTATTCAGCGAGGAAAAAGCCGACACGCTGAGTATGCAGAAACATGCCATGCTTGTCGTCGAGAGAGCTATTGCTTTTGTAAATCCTGGACAAATACCAGTACTCGAAGGTGACTGCCCCTTGTATGCTCGCCCGAAAAGATGTCAGATGTTTTTCCCAGAGAGACCTTTTAATTGACCTCAAATCCTAAAATACTCTTTAAAAATGGATTATCTGTCCTGGAAAACATGGAAAACATGGAAAACATGGAAAAAGTGGAATTACACTTAGATATACGATTAGTAGAATAGTCAGGTTCACTATGTCAATAAATTATATTTCGTTCAAAATCATGGTACATTAGCAAACCTATACATTTTTGGAAAGGTTATAACATAAGGAAACTAAAAATCAATGTTTACATTTGGAGAGATACCTGTATGGCGGCCATTTTGGATTTTCAAAATGGCCACTGTAAAATACATATTTTGTTCTATTTCTGCCTCTAATTACCCTAAAAACTTTTTAAAATATACTAAACCTATATTTTCAGGGACAAGGAATCCAATGAAAGTATCAAATTAGTGCTATGGGGAATGGTAAGACACGAATCAAAGGTTTTGAATTGCAAAATACTGTCTTTATATTCGCGATAAGTTGCATAATCAAATACATGTTATCATTTTGTACAGGCAGTTAATAACATCAAAATGTGTCACAATAATTCATATCACCAAACATACACAGGCAGTCAGCAAAATCATATATACACACGCAGTCGGTATAACTTCACATCTACACAGGCAGTCAATGGCATCAAACATACACGATTACAGAATATGCCATTTAGAGTTCCTCATCACTGTCCTGTGTGTCGTATCCGACAATATAGTCCGCATCGTTTTCACAGTCCGTTCCACACAAGCAAAGGTCGGTCAAATTGATTGGCAAATCGAATTGGTCGAATGGTCGATCGAATCGAATTCGATGAATCGAATCGAATCGAATCGATCGAATTGGTCGAATGGTCGAATGGTCGATCGAAGCGATTGGTCGAATGGTCGAATTGGTCGAATGGAATTGGTCGAATTGGTCGAATGGAATTGGTCGATTGGTCGAATTGGTCGAATCGAATTGGTCGGAATTGGCAAATGTAAACATTGATTTTCAGATTTTCCATGTAATAACGTTTCCAAAAATGTATAGGTTTCCTAATCTACCATGATTTTGAACGAAAAAACATAGTGAACCTGACTAGAAGCTGAGATATTGTCCGTTTCGTAGCCTACCTATTGGCGGCCATTTTGAATTTTGCAGCTACCGGCCACCAGGGGGGTGCGCCAACTTGTAGCCAGTGGTTTTTGAAAATCCCGTGCCCGGCCCAAACATCGTGCCAAATTTCAAAAAGGTGTCACAAAGTGCACGATCCCGACATGTTCCTCTCCCGTTACTGGCATTTTCCCCAAGAATACAACACAACAACAACAGGCATTTTAAGGCCATTTTCCCTGCTAGAGCGGGGGTAATGAAGGTGTCGATGACATCATCATGAATATATGTTGTTCCCCATGGGGAGTACTCGACAATGAGCCACGTCTCAAATTTTCTATGGAGCGGTTTCAGAGATATAGAGGTGCAAAATTTTTCGGTTTTTCCACGATGTACCCCCTGATCTATGACGTCATAAATGCCATTAAAATCCTACAGGAGGAGGCGCTCCTGTAGTGAAAATTTCTTGTCAATCGGACCAACGGTTACAGAGAAAAATATACTCATGTTCTGTGCGGACAAACAGATAGACAGACAAACAAGAAAATGGACCTAAATGCAATACGCTCTCTTTTGGCGAGGGTACCAATGGAACAAAGAACAAATAACAAACGGTTGTTAACATGATGATGATGAAGAAGAAGATGATGACAATAAAAATGCTTTAGGAGCACATTTGATTTTTTTTTTTTTTTCCAAAATGTGTAAACATGATACGAGGACGACCTCATCGTTTTGCTTTCCTTGTAACAATCAAACTTTTAAAAGTTCACAAATACACAATTGCTGTGTCGATGTGACAGACGCTCAAACTAATCATACATAATCACTGAGCATTGCCTTCCCAATGAGTGCAGCACATGTGATTGCTTTTGCTGCTCACAAACTCGAATTTTAATTAATCAACTGCAGTGCAGCAGTTTTGATCCTAATTGGTTATTCGGCAGCAAACGTGTGCAGGTAAGGACTGTCACCCTCTCCCCCCCCCCCCCACCCTCCACCCCCACACACACACAAAACTTTGCAATAAGAAATCTTCACAAACTGGTCCATGAGTCATGGTTCGAGACCTGTGAGACTCCACTCTACCTAGTGAAACCCTCATATGGAGATAACAACCAACGACACACACACACATATACACACACACGCACACGCACACACACACACACACACACACACACACACACACACACACACACACACACAGACAGACAGACAGACAGACACACACGCAGCCAGACAGACACGCAGCCAGACAGACATACAAGCAGCCACACAGACACACAAGCAGCCAGACAGACACACACAGAGACACACAGACGGACACACAATCAGCCAGACAGACACACACAGACAGACAGACAGACAGACACACACACACAGCCCCCCCCCCTTTCCCATGCCTCCTCCCCCCAAGCCCTCTCCCTCCCACAGATCGCCCGATGTCTCTGTTCTCTGCTGTTGTACTTGTGTGCTTCCCTCTCTCTCCCCATCTTGTCTCCCACTCCCTTTATTGTATGTTTTGTGTGTACTTTTTATTATTTTTTTGGGGGATTGATGTTAGCTCTTACACGAGCCTCGATCTTGTATACAAAAAAAAACAAACACAAAAAAAAAAAAACACAGCCAGACAGACACACACAGAGACCACAGACACACACAGACACACACAGACACACACACACACAGACAGACACACACGCAGCCAGACAGACACACAGACACACACAGACAGACACACAATCAGCTAGACAGACAGACACACAGACACACACACACACACACACAGACAGACAGACACACAGCGAGATAGACATACAGACAGACCACAGTCATGCACACACACACACACACACACACACACACACACACACACACACACACAATACCCAAAACGCCTGTATGGTACGATATATTGTACTGTACTGCATTTACCGTTGAGTCGGGAATTGAACCCAAATGAGACAGAATCGCTACCTCTCTATAAATCCCCCATGATATACATTAAATGGGAGCTATCGCTACCTCTCTATAAATCCCCCATGATATCTATCTATCTATCTATAATTCCAGTAATCTCTGTGTGTGTGTGTGTCTGTGTGTGTGTGTGTGTGTCTGTGTGTTTGTCTGTGACCGCTGTTTCTCGACAACCACGGGTCCGATATACTTGAAACTTGCCAGGTATATTGCTGGGGACCCGAGGATGTGCCTTTTCAAGGTTTCATATTAATCGGAGAAGTAGTTACTGAGCTATGGCGATTTAGCCGTTCGCCGTTCGCTTTGGCTTTGCGAATGGACCGAACCATTTCATGTAAATAGAGGGGGGGGGGGGGGGGGGGTTCTACCGTACTCGCAAGCCGTTCGCTTTGGCTTTGCGAATGGACCAAACCATTTCATGTAAATAGAGGGGGGGGGGGGTTCTGTGGTCGTTACTGCCACGTGGTTTCAAAGTTTTTTTTTGTTGTTGTTTGCACGCATGTTTTTTTGCACGCACGTACGGGCAAGCACGTACGGGCAAGCACCCACGTACGGGCACGTCCTAGTCTATCTATAATTCCAGTAATCTCTGTGTGTGTGTGTGTCTGTGTGTGTGTATGCGACCGCTGTTTCTCGACAACTACCGGTCCGATATACTTGAAACTTGCCAGGTATATTGCTGGGGACCCGAGGATGTGCCTTTTCAAGGTTTTAAATTAATCGGAGAAGTAGTTACCGAGCTATGGCGATTTCTTTACCAAACTCCGCAAGCCGTTCGCTTTGGACCAAACCATTTCATGTAAATAGAGGGGGGGGGGGGGGGGGGTTCTGTGGTCGTTACTGCCACGTGGTTTCAAAGTTTTTTTTTGTTGTTGTTGTTTGCACGCATGTTTTTTTGCACCCACGTACGGGCACGCCCTAGTACATTAAATGGGAGCTATCGCTACCTCTCTATAAATCCCCCATGATATACATTAAATGGGAGCTATCGCTACCTACCTATAAATCCCCCATGATATACATTAAATGGGAGCTATCGCTATCTCTCACGTAAATCGTTACTAATCTAAATTCGATCAACTGATCAAAAAGGTAAGATGGTAACTTAACATGCTGATAACTTGAATGGCCTCTCTTGTTTCCTCCAGACCGAAGGTGAATGGAGGTTATGTTTTCACCTTGTCTGTTTGTCTGTGGGCAGGATATCTCAAAACGTTATGGACGGATTCGGACGAAATGTAGTGAACAGGTTTGGTTGAGGGACAAGGACGAATTGATTCAACTTTGGTGAAGCTTCGAATGCGGATCCGACAAATTCTCAGCGATTCTTTACCATTGAGAGACGCGGCCAACAACGATATGGAGCACGAAATTTCCAAAAGTTGTGCGTGGATTATGATAAAACGTGGTGTACAGGTTGTTCGACAACAAGTCGATTCCATTTTGGTTTGGATGCGGATCCACATCTGGCCTATCAGTGGATACAAAATGTAAACTATTCAGTCTGGTAGAGGTATGTGGTCTACCGAGTGGTGTTCGAGTTACTGATGTGACTTGTAACGTGTGAACAGCGACAATAACTCCGCAATTACTCTTTGCTTTCAACTTCGGTTTATAAGTTCCAGTTCCACCATTTAATGCTTATCTTCGACTTAAATTGATAAACTCCGCCTCTTTATTTTGCTTAGCAACAATTAGAATGTAGAGAATAGTTTTCTTTTAGAACTTTTATCATATTTGCTTTAAAAATACCACACCTGAAAGTTGTCAAATTAAGGGGTCACTCTGATCACATGATAATACTAGATTAGCTGTTTCCAGAATACAACCACAATCCACTTCATCAAATATATAAAACTCCTTCATAATCCACTTCATTAAATATATAAATCTCTTTCATAATCCACTTCATTAAATATATAAATCTCTTTCATAATCCACTTCATTAAATATATAAAACTCCTTCATAATCCACTTCATTAAATATATAAAACTCCTTCATACTCCACTTCATTAAATATATAAAACTCCTTCATAATCCACTTCATTAAATATATAAAACTCCTTCATAATCCACTTCATTAAATATATAAAACTCCTTCATAATCCACTTCATTAAATATATAAATCTCCTTCGTAATCCACTTCATTAAATATATAAAACTCCTTCATAATCCACTTCATTAAATATATAAAACTCCTTCATAATCCACTTAATTAAATATATAAATCTCCTTCGAAATCCACTTCATTAAATATATAAATCTCCTTCGTAATCCACTTCATTAAATATATAAATCTCCTTCGTAATCCACTTCATTAAATATATAAAACTCCTTCATAATCCACTTCATTAAATATATAAAACTCCTTCATAATCCACTTCATTAAATATATAAAACTCCTTCATAATCCACTTCATTAAATATATAAAACTCCTTCATAATCCACTTCATTAAATATATAAAACTCCTTCATAATCCACTTCATTAAATATATAAAACTCCTTCATAATCCACTTCATTAAATATATAAATCTCCTTCGTAATCCACTTCATTAAATATATAAAACTCCTTCATAATCCACTTCATTAAATATATAAAACTCCTTCATAATCCACTTCATTAAATATATAAATCTCCTTCATAATCCACTTCATTAAATATATAAAACTCCTTCATAATCCACTTAATTAAATATATAAATCTCCTTCGAAATCCACTTCATTAAATATATAAATCTCCTTCGTAATCCACTTCATTAAATATATAAATCTCCTTCGTAATCCACTTCATTAAATATATAAAACTCCTTCATAATCCACTTCATTAAATATATAAAACTCCTTCATAATCCACTTCATTAAATATATAAAACTCCTTCATAATCCACTTCATTAAATATATAAAACTCCTTCATAATCCACTTCATTAAATATATAAAACTCCTTCATAATCCACTTCATTAAATATATAAAACTCCTTCATAATCCACTTCATTAAATATATAAATCTCCTTCGTAATCCACTTCATTAAATATATAAAACTCCTTCATAATCCACTTCATTAAATATATAAAACTCCTTCATAATCCACTTCATTAAATATATAAATCTCCTTCATAATCCACTTCATTAAATATATAAATCTCCTTCGTAATCCACTTCATTAAATATATAAAACTCCTTCATAATCCACTTCATTAAATATATAAAACTCCTTCATAATCCACTTCATTAAATATATAAAACTCCTTCATAAACCACTTCATTAAATATATAAAACTCTTTCATAATCTACTTCATTAAATATATAAAACTCTTTCATAATCCACTTCATTAAATATATAAAACTCTTTCATAATCCACTTCATCAAATATATAAAACTTTTTCATAATCCACTTCATTAAATATATAAAACTCTTTCATAATCCACTTCATTAAATATATAAAACTCCTTCATAATCCACTTCATTAAATATATAAAACTCCTTCATAATCCACTTAATTAAATATATAAAACTCCTTCATAATCCACTTCATTAAATATATAAAACTCCTTCATAATCCACTTAATTAAATATATAAATCTCCTTCGTAATCCACTTCATTAAATATATAAATCTCCTTCGTAATCCACTTCATTAAATATATAAATCTCCTTCATAATCCACTTCATTAAATATATAAAACTCCTTCATAATCCACTTCATTAAATATATAAAACTCCTTCATAATCCACTTAATTAAATATATAAAACTCCTTCATAATCCACTTCATTAAATATATAAAACTCCTTCATAATCCACTTAATTAAATATATAAATCTCCTTCGTAATCCACTTCATTAAATATATAAATCTCCTTCGTAATCCATTTCATTAAATATATAAATCTCCTTCATAATCCACTTCATTAAATATATAAAACTCCTTCATAATCCACTTCATTAAATATATAAAACTCCTTCATAATCCACTTCATTAAATATATAAAACTCCTTCATAATCCACTTCATTAAATATATAAAACTCCTTCATAATCCACTTCATCAAATATATAAAACTCCTTCATAATCCACTTCATTAAATATATAAAACTCCTTCATAATCCACTTCATTAAATATATAAATCTCCTTCGTAATCCACTTCATTAAATATATAAAACTCCTTCATAATCCACTTCATTAAATATATAAAACTCCTTCATAATCCACTTCATTAAATATATAAATCTCTTTCATAATCCACTTCATTAAATATATAAATCTCCTTCGTAATCCACTTCATTAAATATATAAAACTCCTTCATAATCCACTTCATTAAATATATAAAACTCCTTCATAATCCACTTCATTAAATATATAAAACTCCTTCATAATCCACTTCATTAAATAAATAAATCTCTTTCATAATCCACTTCATTAAATATATAAATCTCTTTTATAATCCAATTCATTAAATATATAAATCTCTTTCATAATCCACTTCATTAAATATATAAATCTCTTTCATAATCCACTTCATTAAATATATAAATCTCTTTCATAATCCACTTCATTAAATATATAAAACTCCTTCATAATCCACTTCATTAAATATATAAATCTCTTTCATAATCCACTTCATTAAATATATAAATCTCTTTCATAATCCACTTCATTAAATATATAAATCTCTTTCATAATCCACTTCATTAAATATATAAATCTCTTTCATAATCCACTTCATTAAATATATAAATCTCTTTTATAATCCAATTCATTAAATATATAAATCTCTTTCATAATCCACTTCATTAAATATATAAATCTCTTTCATAATCCACTTCATCAAATATATAAATCTCTTTCATAATCCACTTCATTAAATATATAAATCTCTTTCATAATCCACTTCATTAAATATATAAATCTCTTTCATAATCCACTTCATTAAATATATAAATCTCTTTCATAATCCACTTCATTAAATATATAAATCTCTTTTATAATCCAATTCATTAAATATATAAATCTCTTTTATAATCCAATTCATTAAATATATAAATCTCTTTCATAATCCACTTCATTAAATATATAAATCTCTTTCATAATCCACTTCATTAAATATATAAATCTCTTTCATAATCCACTTCATTAAATATATAAATCTCTTTTATAATCCAATTCATTAAATATATAAATCTCTTTCATAATCCACTTCATTAAATATATAAATCTCTTTCATAATCCACTTCATCAAATATATAAATCTCTTTCATGATCCACTTCATTAAATATATAAATCTCTTTCATAATCCACTTCATTAAATATATAAATCTCTTTCATAATCCACTTCATTAAATATATAAATCTCTTTCATAATCCACTTCATTAAATATATAAATCTCTTTCATAATCCACTTCATTAAATATATAAATCTCTTTCATAATCCACTTCATTAAATATATAAATCTCTTTCATAATCCACTTCATTAAATATATAAATCTCTTTCATAATCCACTTCATTAAATATATAAATCTCTTTCATAATCCACTTCATTAAATATATAAATCTCTTTCATAATCCACTTCATTAAATATATAAATCTCTTTCATAATCCACTTCATTAAATATATAAATCTCTTTCATAATCCACTTCATTAAATATATAAATCTCTTTCATAATCCACTTCATTAAATATATAAATCTCTTTCATAATCCACTTCATTAAATATATAAAACTCCTTCATAATCCACTTCATTAAATATATAAATCTCTTTCATAATCCACTTCATTAAATATATAAATCTCTTTCATAATCCACTTCATTAAATATATAAATCTCTTTCATAATCCACTTCATTAAATATATAAATCTCTTTCATAATCCACTTCATTAAATATATAAATCTCTTTCATAATCCACTTCATTAAATATATAAATCTCTTTCATAATCCACTTCATTAAATATATAAATCTCTTTCATAATCCACTTCATTAAATATATAAATCTCTTTCATAATCCACTTCATTAAATATATAAATCTCTTTCATAATCCACTTCATTAAATATATAAATCTCTTTCATAATCCACTTCATTAAATATATAAATCTCTTTCATAATCCACTTCATTAAATATACACAAAGAATTAAGTTAAGCACCCCTACACAACGAATTAAGGTAAGCACCCCCTAATATATATTCTTTGTGTATATGTATACATTGGCATATATTCTAAGGTATGTGAGATCAAATAATGATTGGTATGACATTAGCAATTATCCATTGATGAAATGCAGATGAGTGCACTCATCTGTGACGCCCATCGCTCGTGCAGCACGTGTTATCATCCACGTGGTCGTGATTTTCTGTAAATGCACTATCATCACGGGTTATTGCAAGTCACGCCTGAGCTCGTGTGGGGGTTACATGGTCATTTTCTCGTAATGGTGGCTCGTAGACGGTTGTCGGACGGAGAACGATGGCGGATAATAGGCATGATCGAGTCCGGAATGTCCAGAAAAGCTGTAGCTCGAACGTTTGGTTACCACCATTCGGTGATCAGTCGGTTGGTGCAGAAGCACCAGGAAACGGATGCGGTGAAGGACCGCTCAAGGTCTGGAAGACCTCGCGTGACAACAGTCCGCCAAGATAGAGCGCTTTTGAGACTGGTGTGACGATATCCCTTCGCCTCGAGCCATTTCCTGAAGGACAACTGGCTGCCCAACAGAAGGCTATGTCACCGTACCGTGAGGAACCGCCTGAAATCGGCCGGTTTAAGGTCATGACGAGTGATCAAGCGTCCAAGGCTACTCGAACGACATCAGAGGGAGCGTTTGGCATGGTGCCTAGCGTGACGTGGATGGAACATCCGGTCTTGGAGGCGAGTTCATTGGTCGGATGAAAGCCGGTTCTTGCTGTACGTGACAGATGGGCGTGTTCGGGTGTGGCACCACAAAAACACCGCGTATGCACCTAAAAACATTCAACCAACGGTACCCTTTGGTGGTGGCTCGATTATGGTCTGGGGATGCTTCTCCCATGACTGTAAGTTGGACCTGATAACTGTGCGAGGTAACCTCAACGGAGAGCGATATGCCGAGGAAATCCTGAATACCACCGTAATCCCGCACTTCGATGACCACACCCTCGCCAGCAGACCCATCTTCATGGATGACAACGCCAGGCCTCACCGTGCGAGACGCGTCCGAGCCTTGCTGGAGCAAGGTGCTGTGACAACCATCCCCTGGCCTGCGTACAGTCCTGACCTGAACCCCCTCGAGCACGTTTGGGACATGTTGGGACGACAAATTGCGAAGATGGTCCCTCCAATAGCCAATCTGGATGAATTGGAACGTGCATTACATCGGGAATGGAACAACCTGCCACAGCAACGCATACGACGGCTTACAGGGTCTATGAGACGTAGGGTTGAGTCAGTGATCCGATCACGTGGGTCCTACACACGTTATTGACGCAAAGATCGCTAGAGGTCTTCTCAGAACAATGACTGTACGTTAGAAAAGATAAACGTCATCCACACTGTCCGTGATGGACCTATAGCTCCATACTTAAATTGAGGTGCAAATATGCCTAAAATTCCCAAAAAATTTCACCTTTAATTATTCAGAATAAAATATTGAAAACGGCATGATTGTTATGTTTTTATGTGACCATAATATCACTTCTCCAGAAAATATAGCAATATCATGGGTATATTACACTGTTTTGACGACAACAAACTTGTAATGTGCGAGGTTGTAAAAAAACGGGGGGGGGGGGGGTGCTTAACTTAATTCTTTGTGTATATATAAATCTCTTTCATAATCCACTTCATTAAATATATTGTTACAGATACGACTTTGATGGTATGGTGGGCCGAGCGGGATGGCCGCCGTATCCGTACAAGTTACCCCGATTGCACCCGGGGTTGACTAATCGCGCTATGCTGGCTCAATAAGAAAAAGAAGACACCCGGCTGGATTATAATGACACAATACGACACCAGGGGTTCAGTTCTCAAGTATATTCGTACGGAAAAAGGTTAGATTACAACTACAAGAGGGACAGCATAGGAAGACAGGCACTTAGACACACTCTTATATTAACCCTAGACAGACCACAGATAAACGGGACAACGCTGACTCACACGGGATTTGATGGCAAGGAAAGCGGCAGTCGATGGCTCAGGTGCACCTGGCTCAGGGACAGAATCACGTACGGTGGTGTCCAGCAGATGCGGGGAGGTCGCTCAGCGCTCGTGGGTCGCGACTTTGGTGGAGATGCCGGGGAGGTCGCTCAGCGCTCGGGAGGGTGGCGTCTTTTCCTTCCAAGCTCGGGGCGCATCTGACGTCACGTCCGGCGCGGGGCCGCGTATATCCGGCGGGGAGTCACGCCCTCGCTCGTTAGCTCCGCCCCATATGGCATCGGCCCATGGCTTCTCATTGGGTGCGGGGGTTACCGGCTCCGCCCTTGACGAGGGGCCGACAGGGAGCCCCCTTCTGGGTAACCCCGTCGAGCACATGTTCAATGGCGGCCAACCGAGCCGGAGTGAGGACGCAAAGCCGCTGTTGTTGTGGTTGTTGTTGGAGCTTGAGATGATGGGAAGAGATGCGGGGAGGTATGGGAAGGTCCTAAACTCCTACTGGTGCCATATCATCACATTCTGGTGCAACGAAGAGTCATAATTAATGGAAACAAGTCCTTAACTGACATAGATTAAGAATAACTAGCAAGATGTCCTATAATTGTCTACGTGTGGTGCGGGGGACCTGGGCACGACATTTAATGGGGGAATGAAGGGGAAGATCGGCTCTAATGGGTGTTGTTTACAGACAATGGGACTAGGGAATGGGGTAAGGGGAGAGTTGGGGAGTATCGGAGAAGATAGGGGAATATTTACAAGCGGATATGGAGGTCAAATTCCATATTCGCAACATTGCACCCTTCTCTACCCTCGGGGCGTCCCGACCCGATAAATTTTTACCTACTTTAGTGTGGCACGCAATGTAGTTCCCTCTACTATTAACTCTACCCTGAGTGCGACAGTTTTACAGATATTCACAAATGAGTAAATATGTCCCCCTGCGACGTTGCACCCTTCTCCTCACAGAAACACACCCACAGGATAACCGAATCCGGAAAGAATCCTCAAACTAAACATACAGCCGGTAGGGAGCATTATTTACAAGACTACGCTGCTATTTACACTACGATCCAGGACCTGTTTTTGGAGGAACACATGCAGATGTTATGCATAGAGAGAGCGCGCTTGCCAACATCGATACACCAACCCACGAGTGCTCTGTGGCCGACGGCCTTTAATAACGTGCAGAGCACCCTTTCCCAGCATCAAAAGCACCACCCCACCACACAGTCAGCACCATCCGGTGCAGTCACCATTGTTCATTGGAATAAAAATAAATTCGACAACCCCTAACCCTGCAGGTGTCTCTTGCTCTTCTTGTGGTGCACTTGGTGTTAATTATTAGTGGTTCACCTGTATGGCATAGGTGCCCCGTTGACCCATAGGTCCATCCCCGGGTGGTGCTTGGCCGCAAAAGAACTACGGTCCATTGTGGGTGGCCACCAACATTGCGGTCCATATGGTGTATCGATCCAGGCAACAAGCAGCGAAAGTGCAGGCCCACAACTGCGCAGCCAGCACCTCTCTCTCCTCTCTCTCCACCCCAAAGCCAGATCCTCGGAGGTGGGAGACAAAAGAAGAAACAAGTGAGTAAGGTGGTAAGGGCGCAAAAGTGCACGCAATGTAAGGTGATGCACACTGGGGGCACATGGGAACCAGGTGAGACAGGTACGTTCCTATCGTACGCCCCCCCCCCCCCCACCAGGTAACCTACATGGCCCCTCCCTTACCCCTTACTGCATCCACAAAACACAACACTACCCATAAACATCTACTTTACAAATCGACAAACATCCCTACTGTCTTCCCCGTTCCTCCCATAAACCAAATTCGTCTTCTCTCCCTCCTAACCAATCAAATTTGCCATTTTCAACTCTCATCAAAATTTGCCATCTCCAACTCAACATCATAATTTGCCATCTCCAACTCATCATCAGTCCCTCCTAAGGAGGGAGAGATGGAATCACCCCAATGTCTCATCCACGTCGTGATGCGTCTCACAAATCCACACAGCGATTCATCTCCTGCAACAAAACAAAGAAAACACAGGTGTGGAGTCATCATCATCACCACAGGTAAGTGGCTGCGTATGGTGCGACAGGTTCTTCAATCCTAACTATTTCCTAAATGACTTTAACAACTTTACACTACCCGGGGTCTTTCTCCGGCCAAACCATTGGCCTTCTTACGCTATGGGTTCTAAAAACCAATTCCCATTGGCCAAACTGTGGTGCTCTTCAATTTGGGGTCTCACTCCCCCGATTCATCTCCCGGTGCCCTCGCACAATTTCTGGGCTGCGGCGTGTACCTCTCCCAGTGGGTCTACCCACCTGCACACCTCCACCACTGCAGTTGCCTCCGAGCTTACCTGCTCCTCACCCTAACCTAACTACCTGGGGAAGGCCCTCTGGCTCTCTCCCCACTCCGTGCCCTCTCTGGCACTGGGCTGCCCGATCCACACCCGGGATCCTCAGGCACCCACTCACAACTACCGGCTCCCAGAGCCCACCTGCGGCCTCACCTGGCCGACATCCTCACAGTGGTGGAGTGCCCAACCAACTACACACACTAACAGGCTACACGCCCAGCCATTTCCACAACACTAATGCACCCATTCACAACACCATTCTGCAACCGCACCACAAATGCCAATATCCAACCACAATTTACCTGCACCCTTTACCTAACACTTACACTACCCGCCCCGGGTACTCGTGAAAGGGGTCCACTCTTCCCCCATCCACACCTTCGCACCATGCACACCACTCCGTACCACTCATTCCAACTCTCTCCACACACCTGTACCTGCACACCTGTGCTCTCACACCTGGTGCCACCTGCACCCTTCTCTCCCCAAGCGCATTCGCGCTGATCCACAACACTCACTACTCATACACTGCTCCACACACCTGTCCAGTTGCACACCTGTGCAATCGCACTTGTTCAATCCTCACACACACAGCATCATCTCAGCTAACTACTCCCTTCTGAAACTTGCGCTTCCCAGTCGTCCCTTTAAACTATTGCGCTCCCACGTCATTATCATCCATACTAATCTACCTGCGTCCCCACTACAGGTATCAGTCACTAACTAAACTTAATGTTACCTAATGTCAATCTCTTCTAGATCCCTACACACCATATCCTAACCCACCCGGGCTAGTTTTCACTGCCATACACCCCATAAGCTATTGCTCCTTTGCCCCCCTCACATGGGAAAGGGGGCAGGGATGCCACCCTCTCCCACCGGGCCTATCGCTCCTCAATCCCCCAGTCCTCTGGCACTAATAAGCCCCCCTTATTCAGAGGTACTGGGTCCCGCCTCGGCATCTAAAGCCGAGGCGATCCACGGGGGCGCCTGCTCGCCGGTGTAAGGTCTTATCCGGTCGGCGTGGACGATCCGAGGGAGGGCTCGTGGCCCCATTTTGATCTTAAAGACCACGTCACAGATTTGCGACAGGACGACTCCTGGGCCTTGCCAGGGGGAGGTGAGTTTTGGGCACCTTCCCTTCCGCCTCCGGGGATTAAAGAACCAAATCTTCATCCCCGGAGCGTATTGACTCCCCTGGCTCCGGTCGTCGTACCTGCGCTTCATCTTTTCCCCCGCCAGATGGAGTTGGCGGCGGGCGAAGGCATGGACTAGCTCCATGCCTTCCTCTAGGTGACGTGCGTACCCCTCCCTCGGCGGGTTAACCACTGTGTCTGGCACGGGACCGCATAGCAAGTCGGCGGGAGCCCGTAACTCCCGCCCATACATAAGCAACGCTGGACTGCATGCGGTGGCCCCGTGCTGGCTGGTTCGGTAGGCCATGAGCAAATAAGGGAGATGTTCGTCCCAGTCATCCTGACGGGTGGTGGTGAACAGTGCCAGTTGTTGGATTAAAGTTCGGTTGAATCTTTCCACCATCCCGTCAGATTGAGGTCTTAAAGGCGTTGTCCTGGTTTTTCGAATTGACAGGAGACTGCACACATCTTTTAGTAATTTGCTCTCAAAATTTCGTCCCTGGTCGGTGTGCAACTCCTGTGGAATCCCATGCCGGCACACAAATCCTTCCACGAAGGCCTGCGCTACCACCCCTGCTTCTTGGTTGGGGAGGGCGTAGGCCTCTGGCCACTTGGTGAAGTAGTCCATCACAACGAGGATATACTTATTACCTTGGCGGGTGCGGGGCAGCGGTCCTAGAATATCCATAGCCACCCGCTCAAGGGGGGCCCCCACCTGATGTAATTGAAGGGGGGCCCTCATCCTCCGTGCTGGTCCCTTTTTGGCAGAACAGGCGTCGCATCTCCGACACCAGTCCTGTATGTCGCGCCCCATATTCACCCAATAGAACCTCCGGCGGACCCGAGATATTGTCTTTGTCCTGCCCAAATGGCCGCCGGAGCGGGTACCATGCACCTGTTGCAATATGACGTTCTTGAATTTGTCAGGGACTATCACCAGCCAGGAAGTTCGATCAGAGGGAACCTCCACCCACTTGCGATACAAGATGTTGCCTTTCAATTCCAGGGTCTGCCACTGAGCCCAATATGCCTTTGTCTGCGCCCCGAGGGGGGTGACCTCTTCCCCCTTTGGTCTTTGCCCCAATTTGACCCATTGGAACACCGGCCCCAGAACAGGATCCTCCTGCTGGGCCGTGCTCCAAGCCAACTCTCCAAATTCCTCGTCCGCGGTTAGTGGCAAAATTGGCCCTCTCACCCGGGTTGCCCGGACGACGAGAATCGGGGCGGAATCGCCCAATTGCTCCCTCTCCTCGTGTCTCGCACAAAATTTACAGTTTTCCCCCAGACAAGGACGCCGAGAGAGTGCGTCCGCATTACCATGGGCCTTCCCGGCCCTATGGGCCACATCAAAATCGTACTGCTGCAACTTTTCCAACCACCTTGCAATTTGGCCCTCCGGTTCCTTGAACCGAAGGAGCCATTGCAAGGAGGAATGGTCAGTTCTAACCAAAAATTTCCGCCCGTACAAGTACGGGTGGAAATGGTTCATGGCAGCCAGCATAGCCAATAACTCTTTGCGAGTGACGCAATAATTTCTCTCGGGCCTACTTAAGGCCCGACTATAATAACCAATCACTCTCTCCACGCCCTCCTGTGTCTGAGACAAAACTGCGCCCAATCCTTCCTGGCTCGCATCCGTGTCCAGGGTAAATGTCCCGTCACTAGTGGGGTAAGCTAGAAGGGGTGCGGATGTTAGACACCCCTTCAATTTTTGGAAGGCCTCGTGGCACTCCCGTGTCCAATTAAATCGCGTCCCCTTCTCCGTAAGCCGGTGGAGGGGACGGGCCAACTCCGCAAATTTCGCCACAAAGCGCCGGTAGTAGGAGCAGAGTCCCAAAAATCCCCGCACCTCTTTGATGGTACGTGGTGCGGGCCACTCCTCTACCGCTTTAATTTTGTCTGGGTCTGTTTTTACCCCCTCGCGGCCAATCACGTGACCTAGATAGGCCACCTCTCTTGCAAACAAAGTGCACTTACTCGGGTTCAGCTTCAACCCTGCCTGTCTGAGGCACCCGAACACCTGGTCCAAATTAGCTAGTGCCTGGGGGAACGTTTGGGCATGTACCAGGACGTCATCCAGGTACACCAGGCATGACTGCCATGGCATGCCGCCTAGTACATGCTCCATCAATCTCTCAAAGGTGGCGGGGGCGTTACACAAACCAAACGGCATCACAGTAAACTGATACAGTCCCTTACCTGTGGAAAATGCCGTTTTCTCCTTCCCTGCCCTATCCATCTCCACCTGCCAATACCCACTCTTGAGGTCCAAAGTTGTGAACCAATTTGAGCCCGCAACGGCATCGAGGGTGTCATCAATCCTTGGCAGGGGATATGAGTCCTTGAGTGTCACGTTGTTTAGCTGGCGATAGTCCACGCAGAACCGCGTGGTCCCATCCTTCTTTTTGACCAGCACAACAGGTGACATCCAAGGACTTCCCGAGGGCTCGATCACACCTGCGTCGAGCATTTTTGCAACCTGCTCGTCAGCTTCCGCCCTCTTGCTCCAAGGGAGCCGTCGGGCGGCCTGACGAATAGGCCGGGCCTCACCGGTGTGGATCTGATGTTTCACCAGGCCCGTACGTCCAATATCCTCGGTGGACAGGGAGAAGAGGTCCAAATGGGACCCAACCAGTTTGTGTAAGGCCTCCCTCTGGGTACCTCCCAACTCTACGCTACTACGATTTACCATCTCGCAAATGGGATCGGGCCAATTCCTACTTGTTATTGAAGGCTCCCCCCGGGGTCGGCTCGGCTGGACGTTCTCGCCCCTCACTGTCGCGACTTCCTCCACTGGGGTGCAGCCAGCTACCCTCGTGCCCCTTACTATAGTGCGTGGTTCTGTACTCACATTTACTACTCGGACGGCCACTACCGGTCCGTCCGTTTTTACAAGGGTGCGGCCCACGATTAAACCCGGTATGGACTGCGCTGCCACCGGTTCGACCAGGCCGCAGGACTCCTGCCATGTTGGGCGAGCTGCCCACCGGGCCGGCACTATCGCCTCGGCCCTGGGGGGGATGGTCACGGCCTCGGAAGCCTCCAGCTCCGCTCTCTCGGCCGTGCTCACTCCCCCTAACGGCAGCTCTTCTACTCCCACCTGCAGGATCCCCCGGCACAAGTCGATTTTACAACCGCTGGCAGTCAACAGGTCCAACCCTATTAAACATGGGTCGCACACCTCCGCCACCCAAACATCTATCTCCCTCCTTACCGACCCTAACTTGAGGGTCACAGAACCACGCCCTATGATCGGGGCCGTTACCCCGGTAGCAAGCTGCAAACTATAATTTTGCAGGCGCTGGATCTTATCCCAGCCACCTGCGCTCGAATCAAGGACCACAGGGCTGATGATCGTGGCGCTAGCTCCTGTGTCCACGACGGCGTCTACCCCCACGCCGGCAATTTTGCATCTAATTGTCAGGCTACCGGTTCCAATTTGGCCACAATAAATGACCTGTCGCGTCAATGAGGGCTCTCCTCCATCCTCTGCTGCCGAACACCGCCCTACGTGCCCGACACCTTCTAGTTTCCCGGGGTCTGGCGGGGGGGTGTCTGGGGTCGGCTAACCCGCTCCCCCCTGGGCGGAGTTGAGGACCTCAACTGCCGGGGATCATCCCGGCGCGCGTTTCGACAGTGCCGCGCCAGGTGACCCAGGCGGTTGCAGGTATAGCACCTCACCTGATAAGGTGCTTGCCTCCGGAATTCCAAATTCCCCCCCCTGTAGGTCCGAATTGGATTACCCGCTCGTGGTCCACCGCGGGCCACCTCCGGGGCCGCCTGCCATGGTCCAGGTCCTGCCAGGCGCTGGTCCACCAGCCTCCGGACCATGCCCGCCAGGTCAGGACCCACGTCGGGGGCGGGCCCCCTAAGGGGTCCGCCCTCCATCGGGGGTCCCATCTGGCGGACCGCCATTGCGAGACGCTCGCCCCCCCGGGCCAGGGGCCTCGCTGCTTCCCAACGGGCCGCAGCGTCAGCCGCCTGGCTCAGAGTCTGCGGGCGCCACATGGCGAGCTGTTGCCGGAGCTCAATATCCGGGAGGGCCTGGATAAAATGGTCCAGCGCCAGGCTTTCCCGGGAATCCGCTGCCATGCTAGCATGTGCGATCCCCACTGCGCGGCGAATGTCGTGGGCAAGTTCCCCGATGGCTTCCTGGGGCTTGCGCTTTCGCAGCGCGAGCTGAGCTTTAACAAGCTCGCTCTGCTGTTCTATTCCAAATCGATTAATTAGGGCGTCGCGGAGGGCTGGCAGGGTGAGAGCACCCGCTGGTAATGCCGTCAGCACCTCCGCCGCCGCGCCGCGCAATGCGGCCACCAGGTGTACTCCACCTTCGTCCTCACCCCAACCGTTACCCTTACACACACAGTCGAACTGCGCCAGGTACGCGCGTAGATCACTCTTGCCGTCATACGGCGCGAGTGGGACCTTGTGGGACCACCTCGTATGCGAGTCGTTGCCCGCCGGCCGGACCCCGTGCGTCGCCCCTTGCGGGGTCAGCGCGGGGCCGAACCGGCCGGGCCCCCACAGTACACTACCCCCAAGGGGCTCTCGTGCCTCCCCGGTCCCTCCAACAACTACCCCTGTTGGTGTCGATGCATGGGTCACACCTCCGCAACCCGCTACCCATTCCATACCACCACAACCTTGCTCACCCACACCTCGCACCTCTCGTTCCATACCCTCCGGACCAGCCATACACCTCACTCTTGGCCTCTCACGAACATCCGGGTCTATCTCGACCCCCAAGCTTATTAAATCACCTGGCGCATCATACGCACGACCATATTGGTCACCACTTACACCGGGTCCTCTTTCTCTTCGCTTCTCCTCCATCACCTGCGAATCCCTCATCCGGTTAATGAGCACATCATCACGATCCGAACACAGACTTTGGACCAATTCTTTTACTTCCTCCTTTATCTCTTTCTTATCCTCTCTCCGTCGCTTCTTAATTTCGCTCACCCCTTCTTCCACTTCCTCTAATTTTTGCTTCATCTCCTTCATCTCTTCGTGCGCCCCTTTAAGTTCTTCCTCTAACTCCACTTTATTTTTTTCTATGTGCTCCCGCACCTCCCGCTCTTTAACCTCCATTACCTCTACCACCTTGTCCATTTTCCTCGTCAGGTCCTCATGTACCGTCTGGCACTCTTTTTTAATTACCCCTACGTCCTTTTTCATCTCCTTCTGTGTCGATTTTAAACCCTCTATTACCGCTGTGTTCTTCTTTACCTGGTCCCCCAGCTCCTTTTGTCCCACTGTCAGTTGTTCTACTCCCAGCGTCAACTCCTCTATACCACCTTGCAATTTTACAGTCCCCTTTCTCACCTCTTTCTCCATGCGCTCCTTACAGTGCCTCACCTCCTCGCGCACTCCTCCGACCTCCTCACTCACTCCTCTTCTGATCTCCTCTCCCATCACTTGCATCTCCTGCCCAGATGCCACCCTCATCTGCTCCATTTCCTCCCTGTGAGCATCCAGTTTGGTTTCTACCCCCATTCTGACCCCCTCTATCTGCTGCTCCATTTGTTTAACTTCCCTTTCCGCTTGGTCCCTCATGTCCCTCAATTTGCCTTCCATACTGTTTTCTAACCCCTCTAACCCTTTTTGCATCCCTTCCATTTGATTCTCTTGAGCGGCCATTCTGTTTTCTACCCCCGTTAACCCATTTTTCACTTCTTTTATCCCGTTGTCTAACCCCTCAAAATTATTGTCTAACTTCCCAAATTTCTTGTCTAACTCCTCAAAATTATTGTCTAACTTCCCAAATTTCTTGTCTAACCCCTCACCAGTACCCCTCGCTTCGTCCCTCATTACCCCCATTTGGCCCTCTATTCGTTCCATAAGGGCCCTCATTTGCAACATAAAAAGGTTCGGATCCACCAGGGGCGCTGCCACGGTCACGGGCGCGGTGACCAGCGAGGCGCCGTTTTGCGCGTCTGCTACCCTCGCTGCTTCGCTCTCCTCACGTCCCTCAATTTGGTCCTGGACCGACCCTGCCTCACTCTCCCCTACCGGACCCCAGCCGTCTTGATCCGCCATAGCGCGACTTGCAAAATTCGAGTTTCGTAAAACAAAACAAATTTCGGCCGCTCCAAATTTTGACCAAATTTTTTTTTTTTCCTCTATTCGTTTTTTTTTTCCTTCAAAATTTGGTCGGGCCTCGAATCCCACTCCTGACACCAATTGTTACAGATACGACTTTGATGGTATGGTGGGCCGAGCGGGATGGCCGCCGTATCCGTACAAGTTACCCCGATTGCACCCGGGGTTGACTAATCGCGCTATGCTGGCTCAATAAGAAAAAGAAGACACCCGGCTGGATTATAATGACACAATACGACACCAGGGGTTCAGTTCTCAAGTATATTCGTACGGAAAAAGGTTAGATTACAACTACAAGAGGGACAGCATAGGAAGACAGGCACTTAGACACACTCTTATATTAACCCTAGACAGACCACAGATAAACGGGACAACGCTGACTCACACGGGATTTGATGGCAAGGAAAGCGGCAGTCGATGGCTCAGGTGCACCTGGCTCAGGGACAGAATCACGTACGGTGGTGTCCAGCAGATGCGGGGAGGTCGCTCAGCGCTCGTGGGTCGCGACTTTGGTGGAGATGCCGGGGAGGTCGCTCAGCGCTCGGGAGGGTGGCGTCTTTTCCTTCCAAGCTCGGGGCGCATCTGACGTCACGTCCGGCGCGGGGCCGCGTATATCCGGCGGGGAGTCACGCCCTCGCTCGTTAGCTCCGCCCCATATGGCATCGGCCCATGGCTTCTCATTGGGTGCGGGGGTTACCGGCTCCGCCCTTGACGAGGGGCCGACAGGGAGCCCCCTTCTGGGTAACCCCGTCGAGCACATGTTCAATGGCGGCCAACCGAGCCGGAGTGAGGACGCAAAGCCGCTGTTGTTGTGGTTGTTGTTGGAGCTTGAGATGATGGGAAGAGATGCGGGGAGGTATGGGAAGGTCCTAAACTCCTACTGGTGCCATATCATCACATTCTGGTGCAACGAAGAGTCATAATTAATGGAAACAAGTCCTTAACTGACATAGATTAAGAATAACTAGCAAGATGTCCTATAATTGTCTACGTGTGGTGCGGGGGACCTGGGCACGACATTTAATGGGGGAATGAAGGGGAAGATCGGCTCTAATGGGTGTTGTTTACAGACAATGGGACTAGGGAATGGGGTAAGGGGAGAGTTGGGGAGTATCGGAGAAGATAGGGGAATATTTACAAGCGGATATGGAGGTCAAATTCCATATTCGCAACAATATAAATCTCTTTCATAATCCACTTCATTAAATATATAAAACTCCCTCATAATCCACTTCATTAAATATATAAATCTCTTTCATAATCCACTTCATTAAATATATAAATCTCTTTCATAATCCACTTCATTAAATATATAAAACTCCTTCATTATCCACTTCATTAAATATATAAATCTCTTTCATAATCCACTTCATTAAATATATAAAACTCCTTCATAATCCACTTCATTAAATATATAAATCTCTTTTATAATCCAATTCATTAAATATATAAATCTCTTTCATAATCCACTTCATTAAATATATAAATCTCTTTCATAATCCACTTCATTAAATATATAAATCTCTTTTATAATCCACTTCATTAAATATATAAAACTCTTTCATAATCCACTTCATTAAATATATAAATCTCTTTCATAATCCACTTCATTAAATATATAAATCTCTTTCATAATCCACTTCATTAAATATATAAATCTCTTTCATAATCCACTTCATTAAATATATAAATCTCTTTCATAATCCACTTCATTAAATATATAAATCTCTTTTATAATCCAATTCATGAAATATATAAATCTCTTTCATAATCCACTTCATTAAATATATAAATCTCTTTCATAAACCACTTCATTAAATATATAAAACTCTTTCATAATCCACTCATGAAATATATAAATCTCTTTCATAATCCACTTCATTAAATATATAAATCTCTTTCATAATCCACTTCATTAAATATATAAATCTCTTTCATAATCCACTTCATTAAATATATAAAACTCCTTCATAATCCACTTCATTAAATATATAAAACTCCTTCATAATCCAATTCATCAAATATATAAATCTCTTTTATAATCCACTTCATTAAATATATAAATCTCTTTCATAATCCACTTCATTAAATATATAAATCTCTTTTATAATCCAATTCATCAAATATATAAATCTCTTTTATAATCCAATTCATTAAATATATAAATCTCTTTCATAATCCACTTCATTAAATATATAAATCTCTTTCATAATCCACTTCATTAAATATATAAATCTCTTTCATAATCCACTTCATTAAATATATGAAACTCTTTCATAATCCACTTCATTAAATATATAAATCTCTTTCATAATCCACTTCATTAAATATATAAATGTCTTTCATAATCCACTTCATTAAATATATAAATCTCTTTCATAATCCACTTCATTAAATATATAAAACTCCTTCATAATCCACTTCATTAAATATATAAAACTCCTTCTTAATCCAATTCATCAAATATATAAATCTCTTTTATAATCCACCTCATTAAATATATAAATCTCTTTCATAATCCACTTCATTAAATATATAAATCTCTTTTATAATCCAATTCATCAAATATATAAATCTCTTTTATAATTCAATTCATTAAATATATAAATCTCTTTCATAATCCACTTCATTAAATATATAAATCTCTTTCATAATCCACTTCATTAAATATATAAATCTCTTTTATAATCCACTTCATTAAATATATAAATCTCTTTCATAATCCACTTCATTAAATATATAAATCTCTTTTATAATCCAATTCATTAAATATATAAATCTCTTTTATAATCCACTTCATTAAATATCGAAATCTCTTTCATAATCCACTTCATTAAATATATAAACTCTTTCATAAACCAATTCATTAAATATATAAATCTCTTTTATAATCCACTTCATTAAATATATAAATCTCTTTTATAATCCAATTCATTAAATATCTAAATCTCTTTTATAATCCAATTCATTAAATATATAAAACTCCTTCATAATCCACTTCATTAAATATATAAATCTCCTTCGTAATCCACTTCATTAAATATATAAAACTCCTTCATAATCCACTTCATTAAATATATAAAACTCCTTCATAATCCACTTAATTAAATATATAAATCTCCTTCGAAATCCACTTCATTAAATATATAAATCTCCTTCGAAATCCACTTCATTAAATATATAAATCTCTTTCATAATCCACTTCATTAAATATATAAATCTCCTTCGTAATCCACTTCATTAAATATATAAAACTCCTTCATAATCCACTTCATTAAATATATAAAACTCCTTCATAATCCACTTCATTAAATATATAAAACTCCTTCATAATCCACTTCATTAAATATATAAAACTCCTTCATAATCCACTTCATTAAATATATAAAACTCCTTCATAATCCACTTCATTAAATATATAAAACTCCTTCATAATCCACTTCATTAAATATATAAATCTCCTTCGTAATCCACTTCATTAAATATATAAAACTCCTTCATAATCCACTTCATTAAATATATAAAACTCCTTCATAATCCACTTCATTAAATATATAAAACTCCTTCATAATCCACTTCATTAAATATATAAATCTCCTTCGTAATCCACTTCATTAAATATATAAAACTCCTTCATAATCCACTTCATTAAATATATAAAACTCCTTCATAATCCACTTCATTAAATATATAAATCTCCTTCATAATCCACTTCATTAAATATATAAATCTCCTTCGTAATCCACTTCATTAAATATATAAAACTCCTTCATAATCCACTTCATTAAATATATAAAACTCCTTCATAATCCACTTCATTAAATATATAAAACTCCTTCATAATCCACTTCATTAAATATATAAAACTCTTTCATAATCTACTTCATTAAATATATAAAACTCTTTCATAATCCACTTCATTAAATATATAAAACTCTTTCATAATCCACTTCATCAAATATATAAAACTTTTTCATAATCCACTTCATTAAATATATAAAACTCTTTCATAATCCACTTCATTAAATATATAAAACTCCTTCATAATCCACTTCATTAAATATATAAAACTCCTTCATAATCCACTTAATTAAATATATAAAACTCCTTCATAATCCACTTAATTAAATATATAAAACTCCTTCATAATCCACTTCATTAAATATATAAATCTCCTTCGTAATCCACTTCATTAAATATATAAATCTCCTTCGTAATCCACTTCATTAAATATATAAATCTCCTTCATAATCCACTTCATTAAATATATAAATCTCCTTCGTAATCCACTTCATTAAATATATAAATCTCCTTCATAATCCACTTCATTAAATATATAAAACTCCTTCATAATCCACTTCATTAAATATATAAAACTCCTTCATAATCCACTTCATTAAATATATAAAACTCCTTCATAATCCACTTCATTAAATATATAAAACTCCTTCATAATCCACTTCATTAAATATATAAAACTCCTTCATAATCCACTTCATTAAATATATAAAACTCCTTCATAATCCACTTCATTAAATATATAAATCTCCTTCGTAATCCACTTCATTAAATATATAAAACTCCTTCATAATCCACTTCATTAAATATATAAAACTCCTTCATAATCCACTTCATTAAATAAATAAATCTCTTTCATAATCCACTTCATTAAATATATAAATCTCCTTCGTAATCCACTTCATTAAATATATAAAACTCCTTCATAATCCACTTCATTAAATATATAAAACTCCTTCATAATCCACTTCATTAAATATATAAAACTCCTTCATAATCCACTTCATTAAATATATAAAACTCCTTCATAATCCACTTCATTAAATATATAAAACTCCTTCATAATCCACTTCATTAAATATATAAATCTCTTTCATAATCCACGTCATTAAATATATAAATCTCTTTCATAATCCACTTCATTAAATATATAAAACTCCTTCATAATCCACTTCATTAAATATATAAAACTCCTTCATAATCCACTTCATTAAATATATAAATCTCTTTCATAATCCACTTCATTAAATATATAAATCTCTTTCATAATCCACTTCATTAAATATATAAATCTCTTTCACAATCCACTTCATTAAATATATAAATCTCTTTCATAATCCACTGCATTAAATATATAAATCTCTTTCATAATCCACTTCATTAAATATATAAATCTCTTTCATAATCCACTTCATTAAATATATAAATCTCTTTCATAATCCACTTCATTAAATATATAAATCTCTTTCATAATCCACTTCATTAAATATATAAATCTCTTTCATAATCCACTTCATTAAATATATAAAACTCCTTCATAATCCACTTCATTAAATATATAAATCTCTTTCATAATCCACTTCATGAAATATATAAATCTCTTTCATAATCCACTTCATTAAATATATAAATCTCTTTCATAATCCACTTCATTAAATATATAAATCTCTTTTATAATCCAATTCATTAAATATATAAATCTCTTTTATAATCCAATTCATTAAATATATAAATCTCTTTCATAATCCACTTCATTAAATATATAAATCTCTTTCATAATCCACTTCATCAAATATATAAATCTCTTTCATGATCCACTTCATTAAATATATAAATCTCTTTCATGATCCACTTCATTAAATATATAAATCTCTTTCATAATCCACTTCATTAAATATATAAATCTCTTTCATAATCCACTTCATTAAATATATAAATCTCTTTCATAATCCACTTCATGAAATATATAAATCTCTTTCATAATCCACATCATTAAATATATAAATCTCTTTCATAATCCACTTCATTAAATATATAAATCTCTTTCATAATCCACTTCATTAAATATATAAATCTCTTTCATAATCCACTTCATTAAATATATAAAACTCCTTCATAATCCACTTCATTAAATATATAAATCTCTTTCATAATCCACTTCATGAAATATATAAATCTCTTTCATAATCCACTTCATTAAATATATAAAACTCCTTCATAATCCACTTCATTAAATATATAAAACTCCTTCATAATCCACTTCATTAAATTTATAAAACTCCTTCATAATCCACTTCATTAAATATATAAAACTCCTTCATAATCCACTTCATTAAATATATAAAACTCCTTCATAATCCACTTCATTAAATATATAAAACTCCTTCATAAGCCACTTCATTAAATATATAAATCTCCTTCGTAATCCACTTCATTAAATATATAAAACTCCTTCATAATCCACTTCATTAAATATATAAAACTCCTTCATAATCCACTTCATTAAATATATAAATCTCTTTTATAATCCAATTCATTAAATATATAAATCTCTTTCATAATCCACTTCATTAAATATATAAATCTCTTTCATAATCCACTTCATCAAATATATAAATCTCTTTCATGATCCACTTCATTAAATATATAAATCTCTTTCATAATCCACTTCATTAAATATATAAATCTCTTTCATAATCCACTTCATTAAATATATAAATCTCTTTCATAATCCACCTCATGAAATATATAAATCTCTTTCATAATCCACTTCATTAAATATATAAATCTCTTTCATAATCCACTTCATTAAATATATAAATCTCTTTTATAATCCAATTCATTAATTATATAAATCTCTTTCATAATCCACTTCATTAAATATATAAATCTCTTTCATAATCCACTTCATCAAATATATAAATCTCTTTCATGATCCACTTCATTAAATATATAAATCTCTTTCATAATCCACTTCATTAAATATATAAATCTCTTTCATAATCCACTTCATTAAATATATAAATCTCTTTCATAATCCACTTCATTAAATATATAAATCTCTTTCATAATCCACTTCATTAAATATATAAATCTCTTTCATAATCCACTTCATTAAATATATAAATCTCTTTCATAATCCACTTCATTAAATATATAAATCTCTTTCATAATCCACTTCATTAAATATATAAATCTCTTTCATAATCCACTTCATTAAATATATAAATCTCTTTCATAATCCACTTCATTAAATATATAAATCTCTTTCATAATCCACTTCATTAAATATATAAATCTCTTTCATAATCCACTTCATTAAATATATAAATCTCTTTCATAATCCACTTCATTAAATATATAAATCTCTTTCATAATCCACTTCATTAAATATATAAATCTCTTTCATAATCCACTTCATTAAATATATAAAACTCCTTCATAATCCACTTCATTAAATATATAAATCTCTTTCATAATCCACTTCATTAAATATATAAATCTCTTTCATAATCCACTTCATTAAATATATAAATCTCTTTCATAATCCACTTCATTAAAGATATAAATCTCTTTCATAATCCACTTCATTAAATATATAAATCTCTTTCATAATCCACTTCATTAAATATATAAATCTCTTTCATAATCCACTTCATTAAATATATAAATCTCTTTCATAATCCACTTCATTAAATATATAAATCTCTTTCATAATCCACTTCATTAAATATATAAATCTCTTTCATAATCCACTTCATTAAATATATAAATCTCTTTCATAATCCACTTCATTAAATATATAAATCTCTTTCATAATCCACTTCATTAAATATATAAATCTCTTTCATAATCCACTTCATTAAATATATAAATCTCTTTCATAATCCACTTCATTAAATATATAAATCTCTTTCATAATCCACTTCATTAAATATATAAATCTCTTTCATAATCCACTTCATTGAATATATAAATCTCTTTCATAATCCACTTCATTAAATATATAAATCTCTTTCATAATCCACTTCATTAAATATATAAATCTCTTTCATAATCCACTTCATTAAATATATAAAACTCCTTCATAATCCACTTCATTAAATAAAGAAATCTCTCATAATCCACTTCGTTAAATATATAAATCTCTTTCATAATCCACTTCATAAAATATGTAAAACTCCTTCATAATCCACTTCATTAAATATATAAATCTCTTTCATAATCCACTTCATTAAATATATAAAACTCCCTCATAATCCACTTCATTAAATATATAAATCTCTTTCATAATCCACTTCATTAAATATATAAATCTCTTTCATAATCCACTTCATTAAATATATAAATCTCTTTCATAATCCACTTCATTAAATATATAAAACTCCTTCATTATCCACTTCATTAAATATATAAATCTCTTTCATAATCCACTTCATTAAATATATAAAACTCCTTCATAATCCACTTCATTAAATATATAAATCTCTTTTATAATCCAATTCATTAAATATATAAATCTCTTTCATAATCCACTTCATTAAATATATAAATCTCTTTCATAATCCACTTCATTAAATATATAAATCTCTTTTATAATCCACTTCATTAAATATATAAAACTCTTTCATAATCCACTTCATTAAATATATAAATCTCTTTCATAATCCACTTCATTAAATATATAAAACTCCTTCATAATCCACTTCATTAAATATATAAATCTCTTTCATAATCCACTTTATTAAATATATAAATCTCTTTTATAATCCAATTCATTAAATATATAAATCTCTTTCATAATCCACTTCATTAAATATATAAATCTCTTTCATAATCCACTTCATTAAATATATAAAACTCTTTCAGAATCCACTTCATTAAATATATAAAACTCTTTCATAATCCACTTCATTAAATATATAAATCTCTTTCATAATCCACTTCATTAAATATATAAAACTCCTTCATAATCCACTTCATTAAATATATAAATCTCTTTCATAATCCACTTCATTAAATATATAAATCTCTTTCATAATCCACTTCATTAAATATATAACACTCCTTCATAATCCACTTCATTAAATATATAAATCTCTTTTATAAGCCACTTCATTAAATATATAAATCTCTTTCATAATCCACTTCATTAAATATATAAATCTCTTTCATAATCCACTTCATTAAATATATAAATCTCTTTCATAATCCACTTCATTAAATATATAAAACTCCTTCATAATCCACTTCATTAAATATATAAATCTCTTTCATAATCCACTTCATTAAATATATAAAACTCCTTCATAATCCACTTCATTAAATATATAAATCTCTTTCATAATCCACTTCATTAAATATATAAATCTCTTTTATAATCCAATTCATTAAATATATAAATCTCTTTCATAATCCACTTCATTAAATATATAAATCTCTTTCATAATCCACTTCATTAAATATATAAATCTCTTTCATAATCCACTTCATTAAATATATAAAACTCCTTCATAATCCACTTCATTAAATATATAAATCTCTTTCATAATCCACTTCATTAAATATATAAATCTCTTTCATAATCCACTTCATTAAATATATAAATCTCTTTCATAATCCACTTCATTAAATATATAAATCTCTTTCATAATCCACTTCATTAAATATATAAATCTCTTTTATAATCCAATTCATTAAATATATAAATCTCTTTCATAATCCACTTCATTAAATATATAAATCTCTTTCATAATCCACTTCATCAAATATATAAATCTCTTTCATAATCCAATTCATTAAATATATAAATCTCTTTCATAATCCACTTCATTAAATATATAAATCTCTTTCATAATCCACTTCATTAAATATATAAATCTCTTTCATAAGCCACTTCATTAAATATATAAATCTCTTTTATAATGCAATTCATTAAATATATAAATCTCTTTTATAATCCAATTCATTAAATATATAAATCTCTTTCATAATCCACTTCATTAAATATATAAATCTTTTTCATAATCCACTTCATTAAATATATAAATCTCTTTCATAATCCACTTCATCAAATATATAAATCTCTTTCATAATCCACTTCATTAAATATATAAATCTCTTTCATAATCCACTTCATTAAATATATAAAACTCCTTCATAATCCACTTCATTAAATATATAAATCTCTTTCATAATCCACTTCATTAAATATATAAATCTCTTTCATAATCCACTTCATTAAATATATAAATCTCTTTCATAATCCACTTCATTAAATATATAAATCTCTTTCATAATCCACTTCATTAAATATATAAAACTCCTTCATAATCCACTTCATTAAATAAAGAAATCTCTTTCATAATCCACTTCGTTAAATATATAAATCTCTTTCATAATCCACTTCATAAAATATGTAAAACTCCTTCATAATCCACTTCATTAAATATATAAATCTCTTTCATAATCCACTTCATTAAATATACTAGGGCATGCCCGTACTATATATATAGGACGTGCCCGTAAGTGCGTGATGTTACCGTACAATGAATGTATCGTCCCGACGCCGCAGCTCGGATGGCGCTGCAGTTAATCGGGCCCCCAAATTCCTCATCGACGATAACTAAACAATATATTATATGAATCGCACCGTACATACCTCTTTCTAGATCTTGTTCTTGTCTTGATATACTCACTCTAGCTCACTCTATCTCGACTGAGTCCTCCCAGCTCCTCCAAATGGCGCCCGCTAGCCGCTACGTAAGTCCGGAAGTGACGTCGTCATTTGACTGTCCGGAAGGTCGCAAATCGCAGTTACGATGAATCGCAAATTAGTTTTAATTAGTTTTAAAACATAGTTTAACGGCAACATAGTTTGCCGACGGGAAATAAATGAATACGCTCTCAAATGTGCCATCCGAGGCAGAGTCTGTTCGCCACGTTCGGCACACGTGATAGCTCGCTGCTCTCTGATTGGTTGAATCGTTTTTTGGACATAGCTCGGTAACTACTTCTGCGATTAATTTAAAACCTTGAAAAGGCACATCCTCGGGTCCCCAGCAATATACCTGGCAAGTTTCAAGTATATCGGACCGGTAGTTGTCGAGAAACAGCGGTCACAGACAAACATACAAACATACAAACAAACATACACACAGAGATTAGTGGAATTATAGATAGATAAAACTCCCTCATAATCCACTTCATTAAATATATAAATCTCTTTCATAATCCACTTCATTAAATATATAAATCTCTTTCATAATCCACTTCATTAAATATATAAATCTCTTTCATAATCCACTTCATTAAATATATAAAACTCCTTCATTATCCACTTCATTAAATATATAAATCTCTTTCATAATCCACTTCATTAAATATATAAAACTCCTTCATAATCCACTTCATTAAATATATAAATCTCTTTTATAATCCAATTCATTAAATATATAAATCTCTTTCATAATCCACTTCATTAAATATATAAATCTCTTTCATAATCCACTTCATTAAATATATAAATCTCTTTTATAATCCACTTCATTAAATATATAAAACTCTTTCATAATCCACTTCATTAAATATATAAAACTCCTTCATAATCCACTTCATTAAATATATAAATCTCTTTCATAATCCACTTCATTAAATATATAAATCTCTTTCATAATCCACTTCATTAAATATATAAATCTCTTTCATAATCCACTTCATTAAATATATAAATCTCTTTCATAATCCACTTCATTAAATATATAAATCTCTTTTATAATCCAATTCATTAAATATATAAATCTCTTTCATAATCCACTTCATTAAATATATAAATCTCTTTCATAAACCACTTCATTAAATATATAAAACTCTTTCATAATCCACTCATGAAATGTATAAATCTCTTTCATAATCCACTTCATTAAATATATAAATCTCTTTCAGAATCCACTTCATTAAATATATAAATCTCTTTCATAATCCACTTCATTAAATATATAAAACTCCTTCATAATCCACTTCATCTATCTATAATTCCAGTAATCTCTGTCTGTACGTTTGTACGTTTGTCTGTGACCGCTGTTTCTCGACAACCACGGGTCCGATATACTTTTAACTTGCCAGGTATATTGCTGGGGACCCGAGGATGTGCCTTTTCAAGGTTTCATATTAATCGGACAATTACTTACCGAGCTATGTCCAAAAAACGATTCAACCAATCAGAGAGCTTGCAGAGGGCTTTGCGAATGGACCAAACCATTCATGTAAATAGAGGGGGGGGTTCTGTGGTCGTTGCGAATGGACCAAACCATTCACATCGAATCATCGAATCACATCGAATGGACCAAACCGTTCGCTTTGGACCAAACCATTGCATGTAAATAGAGGGGTGGGGGGGGGGTTCTGTGGTCGTTGCGAATGGACCAAACCATTCATGTAAATAGAGGGGGGGGGGTTCTGTGGTCGTTACTGCCACGTGGTTTCAAAGTTTTTTTTTGTTGTTGTTGTTTGCACGCATGTTTTTTTGCACCCACGTACGGGCACGCCCTAGGATGTTTACACACACACACCCCTACACAAATTTTTTTTTTTTTTTTTTTTTTGGCAAGGAACGGGCACCCACGTACGGGCACGTCCTAGCTTATATATAGTACGGGCATGCCCTAGTTAATTATATAAAACTCCTTCATAATCCAATTCATCAAATATATAAATCTCTTTTATAATCCACTTCATTAAATATATAAATCTCTTTCATAATCCACTTCAGTAAATATATAAATCTCTTTTATAATCCAATTCATCAAATATATAAATCTCTTTTATAATCCAATTCATTAAATATATAAATCTCTTTCATAATCCACTTCATTAAATATATAAATCTCTTTCATAATCCACTTCATTAAATATATAAATCTCTTTCATAATCCACTTCATTAAATATATAAAACTCTTTCATAATCCACTTCATTAAATATATAAATCTCTTTCATAATCCACTTCATTAAATATATAAATCTCTTTCATAATCCACTTCATTAAATATATAAATCTCTTTCATAATCCACTTCATTAAATATATAAAACTCCTTCATAATCCACTTCATTAAATATATAAAACTCCTTCTTAATCCAATTCATCAAATATATAAATCTCTTTTATAATCCACCTCATTAAATATATAAATCTCTTTCATAATCCACTTCATTAAATATATAAATCTCTTTTATAATCCAATTCATCAAATATATAAATCTCTTTTATAATCCAATTCATTAAATATATAAATCTCTTTCATAATCCACTTCATTAAATATATAAATCTCTTTCATAATCCACTTCATTAAATATATAAATCTCTTTTATAATCCACTTCATTAAATATATAAATCTCTTTCATAATCCACTTCATTAAATATATAAATCTCTTTTATAATCCAATTCATTAAATATATAAATCTCTTTTATAATCCACTTCATTAAATATCGAAATCTCTTTCATAATCCACTTCATTAAATATATAAAACTCTTTCATAAACCAATTCATTAAATATATAAATCTCTTTTATAATCCACTTCATTAAAGTGGATTCATATAATCATATAATCCATATAATCATATAATCCAAACTTCTTAATATAATCCATATAATCCACTTCATTAAATATATAAATCTCTTTTATAATCCAATTCATTAAATATATAAATCTCTTTTATAATCCAATTCATTAAATATATAAATCTCTTTTATAATCCACTTCATTAAATATATAAATCTCTTTCATAATCCACTTCATTAAATATATAAATCTCTTTCATAATCCACTTCATTAAATATATAAATCTCTTTCATAATCCACTTTATTAAATATATAAATCTCTTTTATAATCCAATTCATTAAATATTTAAATCTCTTTCATAATCCACTTCATTAAATATATAAATCTCTTTCATAATCCACTTCATTAAATATATAAAACTCTTTCATAATCCACTTCATGAAATATATAAATCTCTTTCATAATCCACTTCATTAAATATATAAATCTCTTTCATAATCCACTTCATTAAATATATAAATCTCTTTCATAATCCACTTCATTAAATATATAAAACTCCTTCATAATCCACTTCATTAAATATATAAAACTCCTTCATAATCCAATTCATCAAATATATAAATCTCTTTTATAATCCACTTCATTAAATATATAAATCTCTTTCATAATCCACTTCATTAAATATATAAATCTCTTTTATAATCCAATTCATCAAATATATAAATCTCTTTTATAATCCAATTCATTAAATATATAAATCTCTTTCATAATCCACTTCATTAAATATATAAATCTCTTTCATAATCCACTTCATTAAATATATAAATCTCTTTCATAATCCACTTCATTAAATATATAAAACTCTTTCATAATCCACTTCATGAAATATATAAATCTCTTTCATAATCCACTTCATTAAATATATAAATCTCTTTCATAATCCACTTCATTAAATATATAAATCTCTTTCATAATCCACTTCATTAAATATATAAAACTCCTTCATAATCCACTTCATTAAATATATAAAACTCCTTCATAATCCAATTCATCAAATATATAAATCTCTTTTATAATCCACTTCATTAAATATATAAATCTCTTTCATAATCCACTTCATTAAATATATAAATCTCTTTTATAATCCAATTCATCAAATATATAAATCTCTTTTATAATCCAATTCATTAAATATATAAATCTCTTTCATAATCCACTTCATTAAATATATAAATCTCTTTCATAATCCACTTCATTAAATATATAAATCTCTTTCATAATCCACTTCATTAAATATATAAATCTCTTTCATAATCCACTTCATTAAATATATAAATCTCTTTCACAATCCACTTCATTAAATATATAAATCTCTTTCATAATCCACTTCATTAAATATATAAATCTCTTTCATAATCCACTTCATTAAATATATTAATCTCTTTCATAATCCACTTCATTAAATATATAAATCTCTTTCATAATCCACTTCATTAAATATATAAATCTCTTTCATAATCCACTTCATTAAATATATAAATCTCTTTCATAATCCACTTCATTAAATATATAAAACTCCTTCATAATCCACTTCATTAAATATATAAATCTCTTTCATAATCCACTTCATTAAATATATAAATCTCTTTCATAAATCCACTTCATTAAATATATAAAACTCCTTCATAATCCACTTCATTAAATATATAAATCTCTTTCATAATCCACTTCATTAAATATATAAATCTCTTTCATAATCCACTTCATTAAATATATAAATCTCTTTCATAATCCACTTCATTAAATATATAAATCTCTTTCATAATCCACTTCATTAAATATATAAAACTCCTTCATAATCCACTTCATTAAATATATAAATCTCTTTCATAATCCACTTCATTAAATATATAAATCTCTTTCATAATCCACTTCATTAAATATATAAATCTCTTTCATAATCCACTTCATTAAATATATAAATCTCTTTCATAATCCACTTCATTAAATATATAAATCTCTTTCATAATCCACTTCATTAAATATATAAATCTCTTTTATAATCCAATTCATTAAATATATAAATCTCTTTCATAATCCACTTCATTAAATATATAAATCTCTTTCATAATCCACTTCATCAAATATATAAATCTCTTTCATAATCCACTTCATTAAATATATAAATCTCTTTCATAATCCACTTCATTAAATATATAAATCTCTTTCATAATCCACTTCATTAAATATACTAGGGCATGCCCGTACTATATATATATCTAAAATTATATCCCCCCCCTCTATTTACATGAAATGGTTTGGTCCATGAAATGTTTTGGTTCATTCGCAAAGCCAAAGCGAACGGCGAACGCTTTACATGAAATGGTTTGGTCCATGAAATGTTTTGGTCCATTCGCAACGCCAAAGCGAACGGCAAACGGCTTGCGAGTACAGTGACAATCCCCCCCCTCTATTTACATGAAATGGTTTTAATTAGTTTTAAAACATCGTTTAACGCCAACATATGGCATGCCCGTACCCGTACTATCCGTAATGGCGCACGCTCTCACAGGAGCTCCGGAAGGTCGCATATCGCAGGAAAGTGAAAGAATCGCAAATTAGTTTTAATTAGTTTTAAAACATCGTTTAACGCCAACATAGCGCCAACATAGTTTGCCGACGGGAAATAAATGAATACGCTCTCAAATGTGCCATCCGAGGCAGAGTCTGTTCGCCACGTTCGGCACACGTGATAGCTCGCTGCTCTCTGATTGGTTGAATCGTTTTTTGGACATAGCTCGGTAACTACTTTTGCGATTAATTTAAAACCTTGAAAAGGCACATCCTCGGGTCCCCAGCAATATACCTGGCAAGTTTAAAGTATATCGGACCCGTGGTTGTCGAGAAACAGCGGTCACAGACAAACAAACACACACACAGACACACACACACACACACACACAGACACACACACACACACACACAGAGATTGCTGGAATTATAGATAGATAAAACTCTTTCATAATCCAATTCATTAAATATATAAATCTCTTTTATAATCCACTTCATTAAATATATAAAACTCTTTCATAATCCACTTCATTAAATATATAAAACTCTTTCATAATCCAATTCATTAAATATATAAATCTCTTTTATAATCCACTTCATTAAATATCGAAATCTCTTTCATAATCCACTTCATTAAATATATAAATCTCTTTTATAATCCACTTCATTAAATATATAAATCTCTTTCATAATCCAATTCATTAAATATATAAATCTCTTTTATAATCCACTTCATTAAATATATAAAACTCTTTCATAATCCACTTCATTAAATATATAAATCTCTTTTATAATCCACTTCATTAAATATATAAAACTCTTTCATAATCCACTTCATTAAATATATAAATCTCTTTTATTATCCACTTCATTAAATATATAAATCTCTTTTATAATCCACTTCATGAGATATATAAATCTCTTTTATTATCCACTTCATTAAATATAAAAATCTCTTTTTTAATCCACTTCATTAAATATATAAATCTCTTTTATAATCCACTTCATTAAATATATAAATCTCTTTTATAATCCACTTCATTAAATATATAAATCTCTTTTATAATCCACTTCATTAAATATATAAATCTCTTATTATCCACTTCATTAAATATATAAATCTCTTTTATTATCCACTTCATTAAATATATCAATCTCTTTTATAATCCACTTCATTAAATATATAAATCTCTTTTATAATCCACTTCATTAAATATATAAATCTCTTTTATAATCCACTTCATTAAATATATAAATCTCTTTTATTATCCACTTCATTAAATATATAAATCTCTTTTATAATCCACTTCATTAAATATATAAATCTCTTTTATAAGCCACTTCATTAAATATATAAATCTCTTTTATAATCCACTTCATTAAATATATAAATCTCTTTTATAATCCACTTCATTAAATATATAAATCTCTTTTATTATCCACTTCATTAAATATATAAATCTCTTTTATAATCCACTTCATTAAATATATAAATCTCTTTTATAATCCACTTCATTAAATATATAAAACTCCTTCATAGTCCACTTCATTAAATATATAAATCTCTTTTATAATCCACTTCATTAAATATATAAATCTCTTTTATTATCCACTTTATTAAATATGTAAATCTCTTTCATAATCCACTTCATTAAATATATAAAACTCTTTCATAATCCAATTCATTAAATATATATATCTCTTTTATAATCCACTTCATTAAATATATAAATCTCTTTTATTATCCACTTCATTAAATATATAAAACTCTTTCATAATCCAATTCATTAAATATATATATCTCTTTTATAATCCACTTCATTAAATATATAAAACTCTTTCATAATCCAATTCATTAAATATATAAATCTCTTTTATTATCCACTTCATTAAATATATAAATCTCTTTTATAATCCACTTCATCAAATATATAAATCTCTTTTATAATCCACTTCATTAAATATATAAATCTCTTTTCTAATCCACTTCATAAAATATATAAATCTCTTTTATTATCCACTTCATTAAATATATAAATCTCTTTTATAATCCACTTCATTAAATATATAAATCTCTTTTATATTCCACTTCATTAAATATATAAATCTCTTGTATAATCCACTTCATTAAATATATAAATCTCTTTTATAATCCACTTCATTAAATATATAAATCTCTTTTATTATCCACTTCATTAAATATATAAATCTCTTTTATAATCCACTTCATTAAATATATAAAACTCTTTCATAATCCAATTCATTAAATATATAAATCTCTTTTATAATCCACTTCTTTAAATATATAAAACTCTCATAATCCACTTCATTAAATATATAAATCTCTTTTATAATCCACTTCATTAAATATATAAATCTATTTTATTATCCACTTCATTAAATATATAAATCTCTTTTATTATCCACTTCATTAAATATATAAATCTCTTTTATAATCCACTTCATTAAATATATAAATCTCTTTCATAATCCACTTCATTAAATATATAAATCTCTTTTATAATCCACTTCATTAAATATATAAAACTCTTTCATAATCCAATTCATTAAATATATAAATCTCTTTTATAATCCACTTCATTAAATATCGAAATCTCTTTCATAATCCACTTCATTAAATATATAAATCTCTTTTATAATCCACTTCATTAAATATATAAATCTCTTTCATAATCCAATTCATTAAATATATAAATCTCTTTTATAATCCACTTCATTAAATATATAAATCTCTTTTATTATCCACTTCATTAAATATATAAATCTCTTTTATTATCCACTTCATTAAATATATAAATCTCTTTTATAATCCACTTCATTAAATATATAAATCTCTTTCATAATCCACTTCATTAAATATATAAATCTCTTTCATAATCCACTTCATTAAATATATAAAACTCCTTCATAATCCACTTTATTAAATATATAAATCTATTTCATAATCCTCTTCATTAAATATATAAATCTCCTTCATAATCCACTTCATTAAATATATAAATCTCTTTCATAATCCACTTCATTAAATATATAAATCTCTTTTATAATCCACTTCATTAAATATATAAATCTCTTTTATTATCCACTTCATTAAATATATAAATCTCTTTTATAATCCACTTCATTAAATATATAAATCTCTTTTATAATCCACTTCATTAAATATATAAATCTCTTTTATATTCCACTTCATTAAATATATAAATCTCTTTTATTATCCACTTCATTAAATATATAAATCTCTTTTATAATCCACTTCATTAAATATATAAATCTCTTTTATATTCCACTTCATTAAATATATAAATCTCTTTTATAATCCACTTCATTAAATATATAAATCTCTTTTATAATCCACTTCATTAAATATATAAATCTCTTTTATAATCCACTTCATTAAATATATAAAACTCTTTCATAATCCAATTCATTAAATATATAAATGTCTTTTATTATCCACTTCATTAAATATATAAATGTCTTTTATTATCCACTTCATTAAATATATAAATCTCTTTTATAATCCACTTCATTAAATATATAAAACTCTTTCATAATCCAATTCATTAAATATATAAATCTCTTTTATAATCCACTTCATTAAATATCGAAATCTCTTTCATAATCCACTTCATTAAATATATAAATCTCTTTTATAATCCACTTCATTAAATATATAAATCTCTTTCATAATCCAATTCATTAAATATATAAATCTCTTTTATAATCCACTTCATTAAATATATAAAACTCTTTCATAATCCAATTCATTAAATATGTAAATCTCTTTTATAATCCACTTCATTAAATATATAAAACTCTTTCATAATCCACTTCATTAAATATATAAATCTCTTTTATAATCCACTTCATTAAATATATAAATCTCTTTTATAATCCACTTCATTAATTATATAAATCTCTTTTATTATCCACTTCATTAAATATATAAATCTCTTTTATAATGCACTTCATTAAATATATAAATCTCTTATAATCCACTTCATTAAATATATAAATCTCTTTTATAATCCACTTCATTAAATATATAAATCTCTTTTATAATCCACTTCATTAAATATATAAATCTCTTTTATTATCCACTTCATTAAATATATAAATCTCTTTTATTATCCACTTCATTAAATATATAAATCTCTTTTATAATCCACTTCATTAAATATATAAAACTCCTTCATAATCCACTTCATCAAATATATAAATCTCTTTTATTATCCACTTCATTAAATATATAAATCTCTTTTATAATCCACTTCATTAAATATATAAATCTCTTTTATTATCCACTTCATTAAATATATAAATCTCTTTTATTATCCACTTCATTAAATATATAAATCTCTTTTATAATCCAATTCATTAAATATATAAAACTCTTTCATAATCCACTTCATTAAATATATAAATCTCTTTTATAATCCACTTCATTAAATATCAAAATCTCTTTCATAATCCACTTCATTAAATATATAAATCTCTTCTTTAATCCACTTCATTAAATATATAAATCTCTTTCATAATCCAATTCATTAAATATATAAATCTCTTTTATAATCCACTTCATTAAATATATAAATCTCTTTTATTATCCACTTCATTAAATATATAAATCTCTTTTATTATCCACTTCATTAAATATATAAATCTCTTTTATAATCCACTTCATTAAATATATAAATCTCTTTCATAATCCACTTCATTAAATATATAAATCTCTCTTCATACCACTTCATTAAATATATAAAACCCTTCATAATCCACTTAATATATAAATCTATTCATAATCCTCTTCACTATAAAACTCCTCATAATCCACTATATATAATCTCTTTCATAATCCACTTCATTAATATAAATCTCTTATATCCACTCATTAAATATATAAATCTCTTCTTATATCCACTTCATTAAATATATAAATCTCTTTATATTCCACTTCATTAAATATATAAATCTCTTTTATTATCCACTTCATTAAATATATAAATCTCTTTTATAATCCACTTCATTAAATATATAAATCTCTTTTATATTCCACTTCATTAAATATATAAATCTCTTTTATAATCCACTTCATTAAATATATAAATCTCTTTTATAATCCACTTCATTAAATATATAAATCTCTTTTATAATCCACTTCATTAAATATATAAATCTCTTTTATAATCCACTTCATTAAATATATAAAACTCTTTCATAATCCAATTCATTAAATATATAAATGTCTTTTATTATCCACTTCATTAAATATATAAATGTCTTTTATTATCCACTTCATTAAATATATAAATCTCTTTTATAATCCACTTCATTAAATATATAAAACTCTTTCATAATCCAATTCATTAAATATATAAATCTCTTTTATAATCCACTTCATTAAATATCGAAATCTCTTTCATAATCCACTTCATTAAATATATAAATCTCTTTTATAATCCACTTCATTAAATATATAAATCTCTTTCATAATCCAATTCATTAAATATATAAATCTCTTTTATAATCCACTTCATTAAATATATAAAACTCTTTCATAATCCAATTCATTAAATATGTAAATCTCTTTTATAATCCACTTCATTAAATATATAAAACTCTTTCATAATCCACTTCATTAAATATATAAATCTCTTTTATAATCCACTTCATTAAATATATAAATCTCTTTTATAATCCACTTCATTAAATATATAAATCTCTTTTATTATCCACTTCATTAAATATATAAATCTCTTTTATAATCCACTTCATTAAATATATAAATCTCTTATAATCCACTTCATTAAATATATAAATCTCTTTTATAATCCACTTCATTAAATATATAAATCTCTTTTATAATCCACTTCATTAAATATATAAATCTCTTTTATTATCCACTTCATTAAATATATAAATCTTTTATTATCCACTTCATTAAATATATAAATCTCTTTTATAATCCACTTCATTAAATATATAAAACTCCTTCATAATCCACTTCATCAAATATATAAATCTCTTTTATTATCCACTTCATTAAATATATAAATCTCTTTTATAATCCACTTCATTAAATATATAAATCTCTTTTATTATCCACTTCATTAAATATATAAATCTCTTTTATTATCCACTTCATTAAATATATAAATCTCTTTTATAATCCAATTCATTAAATATATAAAACTCTTTCATAATCCACTTCATTAAATATATAAATCTCTTTTATAATCCACTTCATTAAATATATAAATCTCTTTTATTATCCACTTCATTAAATATATAAATCTCTTTTATAATCCACTTCATTAAATATATAAATCTCTTTCATAATCCACTTCATTAAATATATAAATCTCTTTTATAATCCACTTCATTAAATATATAAAACTCTTTCATAATCCAATTCATTAAATATATAAATCTCTTTTATAATCCACTTCATTAAATATCGAAATCTCTTTCATAATCCACTTCATTAAATATATAAATCTCTTTTATAATCCACTTCATTAAATATATAAATCTCTTTCATAATCCAATTCATTAAATATATAAATATCTTTTATAATCCACTTCATTAAATATATAAATCTCTTTTATTATCCACTTCATTAAATATATAAATCTCTTTTATTATCCACTTCATTAAATATATAAATCTCTTTTATAATCCACTTCATTAAATATATAAATCTCTTTCATAATCCACTTCATTAAATATATAAATCTCTTTCATAATCCACTTCATTAAATAGATAAAACTCCTTAATAATCCACTTTATTAAATATATAAATCTATTTCATAATCCTCTTC
>NW_027617138.1:0-144000 GCF_964187855.1 Myxine glutinosa
TTGTGTTTGGTGCACGAAACCACTTTTGCACATGTATTAGTGTGGAAAAAACACTTTTTGCACTTGTGATAGTGTTGAAAAACCACTTTTCTCACTTGTGTTAGTGTTGAAAAACCACTTTTTCGCACTTGTGTTGGTGCAGGAAACCACTTTTGCACTTGTATTAGTGTGGAAAAACCACTTTTCGCACTTGTGATAGTGTTGAAAAACCACTTTTCGCACTTGTGTTAGTGTTGAAAAACCACTTTTCGCACTTGTGTTAGTGTTTAAAAACCACTTTTTGCACTTGTGATAGTGTTGAAAAAACACTTTCCGAACTTGTGTTGGTGCAGGAAACCACTTTTGCACTTGTATAAGTGTGGAAATACCACTTTTCGCACTTGTGTTAGTGTTGAAAAACCACTTTTCGCACTTGTGTTAGTGTTGAAAAACCACTTTTCGCACTTGTGTTGGTGCAGGAAACCACTTTTGCACTTGTATTAGTGTGGAAAAAAACACTTTTTGCACTTGTGATAGTGTTGAAAAACCACTTTTTGCACTTGTGTTGGTGCAGGAAACCACTTTTGCACTTGTATTAGTGTGGAAAAAACCACTTTTCGCACTTGTGTTAGTGTTGAAAAACCACTTTTCACACTTGTGTTAGTGTTGAAAAACCACTTTTCGCACTTGTGTTGGTGCAGGAAACCACTTTTGCACTTGTATTAGTGTGGAAAAAACACTTTTTGCACTTGCGATAGTGTTTGAAAAACCACTTTTTGCACTTGTGTTAGTGTTGAAAAACCACTTTTCGCACTTGTGTTGGTGCACAAAACCACTTTTGCACTTGTATTAGTGTGGAAAAACCACTTTTTGCACTTGTGATAGTGTTGAAAAACCACTTTTCGCACTTGTGTTAGTGTTGAAAAACCACTTTTTGCACTTGTGTTAGTGTTGAAAAACCACTTTTCGCACTTGTGTTGGTGCAGGAAACCACTTTTGCACTTGTATTAGTGTGGAAAAAAACACTTTTTGCACTTGTGATAGTGTTGAAAAACCACTTTTCGCACTTGTGTTGGTGCAGGAAACCACTTTTGCACTTGTATTAGTGTGGAAAAAACCACTTTTCGCACTTGTGTTAGTGTTGAAAAACCACTTTTCACACTTGTGTTAGTGTTGAAAAACCACTTTTCGCACTTGTGTTGGTGCAGGAAACCACTTTTGCACTTGTATTAGTGTGGAAAAAACACTTTTTGCACTTGCGATAGTGTTGAAAAACCACTTTTTGCACTTGTGTTAGTGTTGAAAAACCACTTTTCGCACTTGTGTTGGTGCACAAAACCACTTTTGCACTTGTATTAGTGTGGAAAAACCACTTTTTGCACTTGTGATAGTGTTGAAAAACCACTTTTCGCACTTGTGTTAGTGTTGAAAAACCACTTTTCGCACTTGTGTTGGTGCAGGAAACCACTATTGCACTTGTATTAGTGTGGGAAAAACACTTTTTGCACTTGTGATAGTGTTGAAAAACCACTTTTCGCACTTGTGTTAGTGTTGAAAAACCACTTTTTGCACTTGTGTTGGTGCAGGAAACCACATTTGCACTTGTATTAGTGTGGAAAAACACTTTTCGCACTTGTGTTAGTGTTGAAAAACCACATTTCGCACTTGTGTTAGTGTTGAAAAACCACTTTTCGCACTTGTGTTGGTGCAGGAAACCACTTTTGCACTTGTATTAGTGTGGAAAACCACTTTTCGCACTTGTGATAGTGTTGAAAAACCACTTTTCGCACTTGTGTTAGTGTTGAAAGACCACTTTTTGCACTTGTGTTGGTGCAGGAAACCACATTTGCACTTGTATTAGTTTGGAAAAACCACTTTTCGCACTTGTGATAGTGTTGAAAAAACCACTTTTCGCACTTGTGTTAGTGTTGAAAAACCACTTTTTGCACTTGTGATAGTGTTGAAAAAACACTTTTCGCACTTGTGTTGGTGAAGGAAGCCACTTTTGCACTTGTATTAGTGTGGAAAAAACACTTTTGCACTTGTGATAGTGTTGAAAACCCACTTTTCGAACTTGTGTTAGTGTTGAAAAACCACTTTTCGCACTTGTGTTGGTGCAGGAAACCACTTTTGCACTTGTATTAGTGTGGAAAAACCACTTTTCGCACTTGTGTTAGTGTTGAAAAACCACTTTTCGCACTTGTGTTATTGTTGAAATCCACCTTTTCGCACTTGTCTTAGTGTTGAAAAGCCACTTTTGGAACTTGTGTTGGTGCAGGAAACCACTTTTGCACTTGTATTAGTGTGGAAAAACCACTTTTCGCACTTGTGTTAGTGTTGAAAAACCACTTTTCGCACTTGTGTTAGTGTTGAAAAACCACTTTTCGCACTTGTGTTGGTGCAGGAAACCACTTTTGCACTTGTATTAGTGTGGAAAAACACTTTTTGCACTTGTGATAGTGTTGAAAAAACCACTTTTTTGCACTTGTGTTAGTGTTGAAAAACCACTTTTCGCACTTGTGTTGGTGCAGGAAACCACTTTTGCACTTGTATTAGTGTGGAAAAAACACTTTTCGCACTTGTGATAGTGTTGAAAAACCACTTTTGCACTTGTGTTAGTGTTGAAAAACCACTTTTCGCACTCGTGTTGGTGCAGGAAACCACTTTTGCACTTGTATTAGTGTGGAAAAAAACACTTTTTGCACTTGTGATAGTGTTGAAAAACCACTTTTCGCACTTGTGTTAATGTTGAAAAAACACTTTTCGCACTTGTGTTGGTGAAAGAAACCACTTTTGCACTTGTATTAGTGTGGAAAAAACACTTTTGCACTTGTGATAGTGTTGAAAAAACCACTTTTTTGCACTTGTGTTAGTGTTGAAAAACCACTTTTCGCACTTGTGTTGGTGCACGAAACCACTTTTGCACTTGTATTAGTGTGGAAAAACCACTTTTTGCACTTGTGATAGTGTTGAAAAACCACTTTTTCGCACTTGTGTTAGTGTTGAAAAACCACTTTTCGCACTTGTATTGGTGCAGGAAACCACAATTCACTTGTATTAGTGTGGAAAAAAACACTTTTTGCACTTGTGATAGTGTTGAAAAACCACTTTTCGCACTTGTGTTAGTGTTGAAAAACCACTTTTTCGCACTTGTGTTGATGCAGGAAACCACTTTTGCACTTGTATTAGTGTGGAAAAACCACTTTTCGCACTTGTGTTAGTGTTGAAAAAACCACTTTTCGCACTTGTGTTAGTGTTGAAAAAACCACTTTTCGCACTTGTGTTGGTGCAGGAAACCACTTTTGCACTTGTATTAGTGTGGAAAAAAACACTTTTCGCACTTGTGTTACTGTTGAAAAACCACATTTCGCACTTGTGTTAGTGTTGAAAAACCACTTTTCGCACTTGTGTTGGTGCAGGAAACCACTTTTGCACTTGTATTAGCGTGGAAAAAACACTTTTCGCACTTGTGTTAGTTTTGAAAAACCACTTTTCGCACTTGTGTTAGTGTTGAAAAACCACTTTTCGCACTTGTGTTGGTGCAGGAAACCACTTTTGCACTTGTATTAGTGTGGAAAAAACACTTTTTGCACTTGTGATAGTGTTGAAAACCACTTTTCGCACTTGTGTTGGTGCAGGAAACCACTTTTGCACTTGTATTAGTGTGGAAAAACCACTTTTCGCACTTGTGTTAGTGTTGAAAAAACCACTTTTCGCACTTGTGTTAGTGTTGAAAAACCACTTTTCGCACTTGTGTTGGTGCAGGAAACCACTTTTGCACTTGTATTAGTGTGGAAAAAACACTTTTTGCACTTGTGATAGTGTTGAAAAACCACATTTTGCACTTGTGTTAGTGTTGAAAAACCACTTTTCGCACTTGTGTTGGTGCACGAAACCACTTTTGCACATGTATTAGTGTGGAAAAAAACACTTTTTGCACTTGTGATAGTGTTGAAAAACCACTTTTCTCACTTGTGTTAGTGTTGAAAAACCACTTTTCGCACTTGTGTTGGTGCAGGAAACCACTTTTGCACTTGTATTAGTGTGGAAAAACCACTTTTCGCACTTGTGATAGTGTTGAAAAACCACTTTTCGCACTTGTGTTAGTGTTGAAAAACCACTTTTCGCACTTGTGTTAGTGTTTAAAAAACCACTTTTTTGCACTTGTGATAGTGTTGAAAAAAACACTTTCCGAACTTGTGTTGGTGCAGGAAACCACTTTTGCACTTGTATAAGTGTGGAAATACCACTTTTCGCACTTGTGTTAGTGTTGAAAAACCACTTTTCGCACTTGTGTTAGTGTTGAAAAACCACTTTTCGCACTTGTGTTGGTGCAGGAAACCACTTTTGCACTTGTATTAGTGTGGAAAAAACACTTTTTGCACTTGTGATAGTGTTGAAAAAACCACTTTTTGCACTTGTGTTGGTGCAGGAAACCACTTTTGCACTTGTATTAGTGTGGAAAAACCACTTTTCGCACTTGTGTTAGTGTTGAAAAACCACTTTTTCACACTTGTGTTAGTGTTGAAAAACCACTTTTCGCACTTGTGTTGGTGCAGGAAACCACTTTTGCACTTGTATTAGTGTGGAAAAAACACTTTTTGCACTTGCGATAGTGTTGAAAAACCACTTTTTTGCACTTGTGTTAGTGTTGAAAAACCACTTTTCGCACTTGTGTTGGTGCACAAAACCACTTTTGCACTTGTATTAGTGTGGAAAAACCACTTTTTTGCACTTGTGATAGTGTTGAAAAACCAACTTTTCGCACTTGTGTTAGTGTTGAAAAACCACTTTTCGCACTTGTGTTGGTGCAGGAAACCACTATTGCACTTGTATTAGTGTGGAAAAAACACTTTTTGCACTTGTGATAGTGTTGAAAAACCACTTTTCGCACTTGTGTTAGTGTTGAAAAACCACTTTTTGCACTTGTGTTGGTGCAGGAAACCACATTTGCACTTGTATTAGTGTGGGAAAAACACTTTTCGCACTTGTGTTAGTGTTGAAAAACCACTTTTCGCACTTGTGTTGGTGCAGGAAACCACTTTTGCACTTGTATTAGTGTGGAAAAAACACTTTTTGCACTTGTGATAGTGTTGAAAAACCACATTTTGCACTTGTGTTAGTGTTGAAAAACCACTTTTCGCACTTGTGTTGGTGCACGAAACCACTTTTGCACATGTATTAGTGTGGAAAAAACACTTTTTGCACTTGTGATAGTGTTGAAAAAACCACTTTTCTCACTTGTGTTAGTGTTGAAAAACCACTTTTCGCACTTGTGTTGGTGCAGGAAACCACTTTTGCACTTGTATTAGTGTGGAAAAACCACTTTTCGCACTTGTGATAGTGTTGAAAAACCACTTTTCGCACTTGTGTTAGTGTTGAAAAACCACTTTTCGCACTTGTGTTAGTGTTTAAAAACCACTTTTTGCACTTGTGATAGTGTTGAAAAAAACACTTTCCGAACTTGTGTTGGTGCAGGAAACCACTTTTGCACTTGTATAAGTGTGGAAATACCACTTTTCGCACTTGTGTTAGTGTTGAAAAACCACTTTTCGCACTTGTGTTAGTGTTGAAAAACCACTTTTCGCACTTGTGTTGGTGCAGGAAACCACTTTTGCACTTGTATTAGTGTGGAAAAAACACTTTTTGCACTTGTGATAGTGTTGAAAAACCACTTTTTGCACTTGTGTTGGTGCAGGAAACCACTTTTTGCACTTGTATTAAGTGTGGAAAAAACCACTTTTCGCACTTGTGTTAGTGTTGAAAAACCACTTTTCACACTTGTGTTAGTGTTGAAAAAACCACTTTTCGCACTTGTGTTGGTGCAGGAAACCACTTTTGCACTTGTATTAGTGTGGAAAAAACACTTTTTGCACTTGCGATAGTGTTGAAAAACCACTTTTTGCACTTGTGTTAGTGTTGAAAAACCACTTTTCGCACTTGTGTTGGTGCACAAAACCACTTTTGCACTTGTATTAGTGTGGAAAAACCACTTTTTGCACTTGTGATAGTGTTGAAAAACCACTTTTCGCACTTGTGTTAGTGTTGAAAAACCACTTTTCGCACTTGTGTTGGTGCAGGAAACCACTATTGCACTTGTATTAGTGGTGGAAAAAACACTTTTTGCACTTGTGATAGTGTTGAAAAACCACTTTTCGCACTTGTGTTAGTGTTGAAAAACCACTTTTCGCACTTTGTGTTAGTGTTGAAAAACCACTTTTCGCACTTGTGTTGGTGCAGGAAACCACTTTTGCACTTGTATTAGTGTGGGAAAAAACACTTTTCGCACTTGTGTTAGTGTTGAAAAACCCACTTTTCGCACTTGTGTTGGTGCAGGAAACCACTTTTGCACTTGTATTAGTGTGGAAAAAACACTTTTCGCACTTGTGTTACTGTTGAAAAACCACATTTCGCACTTGTGTTAGTGTTGAAAAACCACTTTTCGCACTTGTGTTGGTGCAGGAAACCACTTTTGCACTTGTATTAGCGTGGAAAAAACACTTTTCGCACTTGTGTTAGTTTTGAAAAACCACTTTTCGCACTTGTGTTAGTGTTGAAAAACCACTTTTCGCACTTGTGTTGGTGCAGGAAACCACTTTTGCACTTGTATTAGTGTGGAAAAAACACTTTTTTGCACTTGTGATAGTGTTGAAAACCACTTTTCGCACTTGTGTTGGTGCAGGAAACCACTTTTGCACTTGTATTAGTGTGGAAAAACCACTTTTCGCACTTGTGTTAGTGTTGAAAAAACCACTTTTCGCACTTGTGTTAGTGTTGAAAAACCACTTTTCGCACTTGTGTTGGTGCAGGAAACCACTTTTGCACTTGTATTAGTGTGGAAAAAAACACTTTTTGCACTTGTGATAGTGTTGAAAAACCACATTTTGCACTTGTGTTAGTGTTGAAAAACCACTTTTCGCACTTGTGTTGGTGCACGAAACCACTTTTGCACATGTATTAGTGTGGAAAAAACACTTTTTGCACTTGTGATAGTGTTGAAAAACCACTTTTCTCACTTGTGTTAGTGTTGAAAAACCACTTTTCGCACTTGTGTTGGTGCAGGAAACCACTTTTGCACTTGTATTAGTGTGGAAAAAACCACTTTTCGCACTTGTGATAGTGTTGAAAAACCACTTTTCGCACTTGTGTTAGTGTTGAAAAACCACTTTTCGCACTTGTGTTAGTGTTTAAAAACCACTTTTTGCACTTGTGATAGTGTTGAAAAAACACTTTCCGAACTTGTGTTGGTGCAGGAAACCACTTTTGCACTTGTATAAGTGTGGAAATACCACTTTTCGCACTTGTGTTAGTGTTGAAAAACCACTTTTCGCACTTGTGTTAGTGTTGAAAAACCACTTTTCGCACTTGTGTTGGTGCAGGAAACCACTTTTGCACTTGTATTAGTGTGGAAAAAACACTTTGCACTTGTGATAGTGTTGAAAAACCACTTTTTGCACTTGTGTTGGTGCAGGAAACCACTTTTGCACTTGTATTAGTGTGGAAAAACCACTTTTCGCACTTGTGTTAGTGTTGAAAAACACTTTTCACACTTGTGTTAGTGTTGAAAAACCACTTTTCGCACTTGTGTTGGTGCAGGAAACCACTTTTGCACTTGTATTAGTGTGGAAAAAACACTTTTTGCACTTGCGATAGTGTTGAAAAACCACTTTTTGCACTTGTGTTAGTGTTGAAAAACCACTTTTCGCACTTGTGTTGGTGCACAAAACCACTTTTGCACTTGTATTAGTGTGAAAAACCACTTTTTGCACTTGTGATAGTGTTGAAAAACCACTTTTCGCACTTGTGTTAGTGTTGAAAAACCACTTTTTGCACTTGTGTTAGTGTTGAAAAACCACTTTTCGCACTTTGTGTTGGTGCAGGGAAACCACTTTTGCACTTGTATTAGTGTGGAAAAAACACTTTTTGCACTTGTGATAGTGTTGAAAAACCACTTTTCGCACTTGTGTTGGTGCAGGAAACCACTTTTGCACTTGTATTAGTGTGGAAAAACCACTTTTCGCACTTGTGTTAGTGTTGAAAAAACCACTTTTCAACACTTGTGTTAGTGTTGAAAAACCACTTTTCGCACTTGTGTTGGTGCAGGAAACCACTTTTGCACTTGTATTAGTGTGGAAAAAACACTTTTTGCACTTGCGATAGTGTTGAAAAACCACTTTTTGCACTTGTGTTAGTGTTGAAAAACCACTTTTCGCACTTGTGTTGGTGCACAAAACCACTTTTGCACTTGTATTAGTGTGGAAAAACCACTTTTTGCACTTGTGATAGTGTTGAAAAACCACTTTTCGCACTTGTGTTAGTGTTGAAAAACCACTTTTCGCACTTGTGTTGGTGCAGGAAACCACTATTGCACTTGTATTAGTGTGGAAAAACACTTTTTGCACTTGTGATAGTGTTGAAAAACCACTTTTCGCACTTGTGTTAGTGTTGAAAAACCACTTTTTGCACTTGTGTTGGTGCAGGAAACCACATTTGCACTTGTATTAGTGTGGAAAAACACTTTTCGCACTTGTGTTAGTGTTGAAAAACCACATTTCGCACTTGTGTTAGTGTTGAAAAACCACTTTTCGCACTTGTGTTGGTGCAGGAAACCACTTTTGCACTTGTATTAGTGTGGAAAACCACTTTTCGCACTTGTGATAGTGTTGAAAAACCACTTTTCGCACTTGTGTTAGTGTTGAAAGACCACTTTTTGCACTTGTGTTGGTGCAGGAAACCACATTTGCACTTGTATTAGTTTGGAAAAACCACTTTTCGCACTTGTGATAGTGTTGAAAAACCACTTTTCGCACTTGTGTTAGTGTTGAAAAACCACTTTTTGCACTTGTGATAGTGTTGAAAAAACACTTTTCGCACTTGTGTTGGTGAAGGAAGCCACTTTTGCACTTGTATTAGTGTGGAAAAAACACTTTTGCACTTGTGATAGTGTTGAAAACCCACTTTTCGAACTTGTGTTAGTGTTGAAAAACCACTTTTCGCACTTGTGTTGGTGCAGGAAACCACTTTTGCACTTGTATTAGTGTGGAAAAACCACTTTTCGCACTTGTGTTAGTGTTGAAAAACCACTTTTCGCACTTGTGTTATTGTTGAAATCCACTTTTCGCACTTGTCTTAGTGTTGAAAAGCCACTTTTGGAACTTGTGTTGGTGCAGGAAACCACTTTTGCACTTGTATTAGTGTGGAAAAACCACTTTTCGCACTTGTGTTAGTGTTGAAAAACCACTTTTCGCACTTGTGTTAGTGTTGAAAAACCACTTTTCGCACTTGTGTTGGTGCAGGAAACCACTTTTGCACTTGTATTAGTGTGGAAAAACACTTTTTGCACTTGTGATAGTGTTGAAAAACCACTTTTTGCACTTGTGTTAGTGTTGAAAAACCACTTTTCGCACTTGTGTTGGTGCAGGAAACCACTTTTGCACTTGTATTAGTGTGGAAAAAACACTTTTCGCACTTGTGATAGTGTTGAAAAACCACTTTTGCACTTGTGTTAGTGTTGAAAAACCACTTTTCGCACTCGTGTTGGTGCAGGAAACCACTTTTGCACTTGTATTAGTGTGGAAAAAACACTTTTTGCACTTGTGATAGTGTTGAAAAACCACTTTTCGCACTTGTGTTAATGTTGAAAAAACACTTTTCGCACTTGTGTTGGTGAAAGAAACCACTTTTGCACTTGTATTAGTGTGGAAAAAACACTTTTGCACTTGTGATAGTGTTGAAAAACCACTTTTTGCACTTGTGTTAGTGTTGAAAAACCACTTTTCGCACTTGTGTTGGTGCACGAAACCACTTTTGCACTTGTATTAGTGTGGAAAAACCACTTTTTGCACTTGTGATAGTGTTGAAAAACCACTTTTCGCACTTGTGTTAGTGTTGAAAAACCACTTTTCGCACTTGTATTGGTGCAGGAAACCACAATTCACTTGTATTAGTGTGGAAAAAACACTTTTTGCACTTGTGATAGTGTTGAAAAACCACTTTTCGCACTTGTGTTAGTGTTGAAAAACCACTTTTCGCACTTGTGTTGATGCAGGAAACCACTTTTGCACTTGTATTAGTGTGGAAAAACCACTTTTCGCACTTGTGTTAGTGTTGAAAAACCACTTTTCGCACTTGTGTTAGTGTTGAAAAACCACTTTTCGCACTTGTGTTGGTGCAGGAAACCACTTTTGCACTTGTATTAGTGTGGAAAAAACACTTTTCGCACTTGTGTTACTGTTGAAAAACCACATTTCGCACTTGTGTTAGTGTTGAAAAACCACTTTTCGCACTTGTGTTGGTGCAGGAAACCACTTTTGCACTTGTATTAGCGTGGAAAAAACACTTTTCGCACTTGTGTTAGTTTTGAAAAACCACTTTTCGCACTTGTGTTAGTGTTGAAAAACCACTTTTCGCACTTGTGTTGGTGCAGGAAACCACTTTTGCACTTGTATTAGTGTGGAAAAAACACTTTTTGCACTTGTGATAGTGTTGAAAACCACTTTTCGCACTTGTGTTGGTGCAGGAAACCACTTTTGCACTTGTATTAGTGTGGAAAAACCACTTTTCGCACTTGTGTTAGTGTTGAAAAACCACTTTTCGCACTTGTGTTAGTGTTGAAAAACCACTTTTCGCACTTGTGTTGGTGCACGAAACCACTTTTGCACATGTATTAGTGTGGAAAAAACACTTTTTGCACTTGTGATAGTGTTGAAAAACCACTTTTCTCACTTGTGTTAGTGTTGAAAAACCACTTTTCGCACTTGTGTTGGTGCAGGAAACCACTTTTGCACTTGTATTAGTGTGGAAAAACCACTTTTCGCACTTGTGATAGTGTTGAAAAACCACTTTTCGCACTTGTGTTAGTGTTGAAAAACCACTTTTCGCACTTGTGTTAGTGTTTAAAAACCACTTTTTGCACTTGTGATAGTGTTGAAAAAACACTTTCCGAACTTGTGTTGGTGCAGGAAACCACTTTTGCACTTGTATAAGTGTGGAAATACCACTTTTCGCACTTGTGTTAGTGTTGAAAAACCACTTTTCGCACTTGTGTTAGTGTTGAAAAACCACTTTTCGCACTTGTGTTGGTGCAGGAAACCACTTTTGCACTTGTATTAGTGTGGAAAAAACACTTTTTGCACTTGTGATAGTGTTGAAAAACCACTTTTTGCACTTGTGTTGGTGCAGGAAACCACTTTTGCACTTGTATTAGTGTGGAAAAACCACTTTTCGCACTTGTGTTAGTGTTGAAAAACCACTTTTCACACTTGTGTTAGTGTTGAAAAACCACTTTTCGCACTTGTGTTGGTGCAGGAAACCACTTTTGCACTTGTATTAGTGTGGAAAAAACACTTTTTGCACTTGCGATAGTGTTGAAAAACCACTTTTTGCACTTGTGTTAGTGTTGAAAAACCACTTTTCGCACTTGTGTTGGTGCACAAAACCACTTTTGCACTTGTATTAGTGTGGAAAAACCACTTTTTGCACTTGTGATAGTGTTGAAAAACCACTTTTCGCACTTGTGTTAGTGTTGAAAAACCACTTTTCGCACTTGTGTTGGTGCAGGAAACCACTATTGCACTTGTATTAGTGTGGAAAAACACTTTTTGCACTTGTGATAGTGTTGAAAAACCACTTTTCGCACTTGTGTTAGTGTTGAAAAACCACTTTTTGCACTTGTGTTGGTGCAGGAAACCACATTTGCACTTGTATTAGTGTGGAAAAACACTTTTCGCACTTGTGTTAGTGTTGAAAAACCACATTTCGCACTTGTGTTAGTGTTGAAAAACCACTTTTCGCACTTGTGTTGGTGCAGGAAACCACTTTTGCACTTGTATTAGTGTGGAAAACCACTTTTCGCACTTGTGATAGTGTTGAAAAACCACTTTTCGCACTTGTGTTAGTGTTGAAAGACCACTTTTTGCACTTGTGTTGGTGCAGGAAACCACATTTGCACTTGTATTAGTTTGGAAAAACCACTTTTCGCACTTGTGATAGTGTTGAAAAACCACTTTTCGCACTTGTGTTAGTGTTGAAAAACCACTTTTTGCACTTGTGATAGTGTTGAAAAAACACTTTTCGCACTTGTGTTGGTGAAGGAAGCCACTTTTGCACTTGTATTAGTGTGGAAAAAACACTTTTGCACTTGTGATAGTGTTGAAAACCCACTTTTCGAACTTGTGTTAGTGTTGAAAAACCACTTTTCGCACTTGTGTTGGTGCAGGAAACCACTTTTGCACTTGTATTAGTGTGGAAAAACCACTTTTCGCACTTGTGTTAGTGTTGAAAAACCACTTTTCGCACTTGTGTTATTGTTGAAATCCACTTTTCGCACTTGTCTTAGTGTTGAAAAGCCACTTTTGGAACTTGTGTTGGTGCAGGAAACCACTTTTGCACTTGTATTAGTGTGGAAAAACCACTTTTCGCACTTGTGTTAGTGTTGAAAAACCACTTTTCGCACTTGTGTTAGTGTTGAAAAACCACTTTTCGCACTTGTGTTGGTGCAGGAAACCACTTTTGCACTTGTATTAGTGTGGAAAAACACTTTTTGCACTTGTGATAGTGTTGAAAAACCACTTTTTGCACTTGTGTTAGTGTTGAAAAACCACTTTTCGCACTTGTGTTGGTGCAGGAAACCACTTTTGCACTTGTATTAGTGTGGAAAAAACACTTTTCGCACTTGTGATAGTGTTGAAAAACCACTTTTGCACTTGTGTTAGTGTTGAAAAACCACTTTTCGCACTCGTGTTGGTGCAGGAAACCACTTTTGCACTTGTATTAGTGTGGAAAAAACACTTTTTGCACTTGTGATAGTGTTGAAAAACCACTTTTCGCACTTGTGTTAATGTTGAAAAAACACTTTTCGCACTTGTGTTGGTGAAAGAAACCACTTTTGCACTTGTATTAGTGTGGAAAAAACACTTTTGCACTTGTGATAGTGTTGAAAAACCACTTTTTGCACTTGTGTTAGTGTTGAAAAACCACTTTTCGCACTTGTGTTGGTGCACGAAACCACTTTTGCACTTGTATTAGTGTGGAAAAACCACTTTTTGCACTTGTGATAGTGTTGAAAAACCACTTTTCGCACTTGTGTTAGTGTTGAAAAACCACTTTTCGCACTTGTATTGGTGCAGGAAACCACAATTCACTTGTATTAGTGTGGAAAAAACACTTTTTGCACTTGTGATAGTGTTGAAAAACCACTTTTCGCACTTGTGTTAGTGTTGAAAAACCACTTTTCGCACTTGTGTTGATGCAGGAAACCACTTTTGCACTTGTATTAGTGTGGAAAAACCACTTTTCGCACTTGTGTTAGTGTTGAAAAACCACTTTTCGCACTTGTGTTAGTGTTGAAAAACCACTTTTCGCACTTGTGTTGGTGCAGGAAACCACTTTTGCACTTGTATTAGTGTGGAAAAAACACTTTTCGCACTTGTGTTACTGTTGAAAAACCACATTTCGCACTTGTGTTAGTGTTGAAAAACCACTTTTCGCACTTGTGTTGGTGCAGGAAACCACTTTTGCACTTGTATTAGCGTGGAAAAAACACTTTTCGCACTTGTGTTAGTTTTGAAAAACCACTTTTCGCACTTGTGTTAGTGTTGAAAAACCACTTTTCGCACTTGTGTTGGTGCAGGAAACCACTTTTGCACTTGTATTAGTGTGGAAAAAACACTTTTTGCACTTGTGATAGTGTTGAAAACCACTTTTCGCACTTGTGTTGGTGCAGGAAACCACTTTTGCACTTGTATTAGTGTGGAAAAACCACTTTTCGCACTTGTGTTAGTGTTGAAAAACCACTTTTCGCACTTGTGTTAGTGTTGAAAAACCACTTTTCGCACTTGTGTTGGTGCAGGAAACCACTTTTGCACTTGTATTAGTGTGGAAAAAACACTTTTTGCACTTGTGATAGTGTTGAAAAACCACATTTTGCACTTGTGTTAGTGTTGAAAAACCACTTTTCGCACTTGTGTTGGTGCACGAAACCACTTTTGCACATGTATTAGTGTGGAAAAAACACTTTTTGCACTTGTGATAGTGTTGAAAAACCACTTTTCTCACTTGTGTTAGTGTTGAAAAACCACTTTTCGCACTTGTGTTGGTGCAGGAAACCACTTTTGCACTTGTATTAGTGTGGAAAAACCACTTTTCGCACTTGTGATAGTGTTGAAAAACCACTTTTCGCACTTGTGTTAGTGTTGAAAAACCACTTTTCGCACTTGTGTTAGTGTTTAAAAACCACTTTTTGCACTTGTGATAGTGTTGAAAAAACACTTTCCGAACTTGTGTTGGTGCAGGAAACCACTTTTGCACTTGTATAAGTGTGGAAATACCACTTTTCGCACTTGTGTTAGTGTTGAAAAACCACTTTTCGCACTTGTGTTAGTGTTGAAAAACCACTTTTCGCACTTGTGTTGGTGCAGGAAACCACTTTTGCACTTGTATTAGTGTGGAAAAAACACTTTTTGCACTTGTGATAGTGTTGAAAAACCACTTTTTGCACTTGTGTTAGTGATGAAAAACCACAATTCGCACTTGTGTTGGTGAACGAAACCACTTTTGCACTTGTATTAGTGTGGAAAAACCACTTTTCGCACTTGTGATAGTGTTGAAAAACCACTTTTCGCACTTGCGTTAGTGTTGAAAAACCACTTTTTGCACTTGTGATAGTGTTGAAAAAACACTTTTCGCACTTGTGTTGGTGAAGGAAACCACTTTTGCACTTGTATTAGTGTGGAAAAAACACTTTTTGCACTTGTGATAGTGTTGAAAAACCACTTTTCGAACTTGTGTTAGTGTTGAAAAACCACTTTTCGCACTTGTGTTTGTGCGGGAAACCACTTTTGCACTTGTATTAGTGTGGAAAAAACACTTTTTGCACTTGTGATAGTGTTGAAAAACCACTTTTCGCACTTGTGTTAATGTTGAAAAAACACTTTTCGCACTTGTGTTGGTGAAAGAAACCACTTTTGCACTTGTATTAGTGTGGAAAAAACACTTTTTGCACTTGTGTTAGTGTTGAAAAACCACTTTTCGCACTTGTGTTGGTGCAGGAAACCACTTTTGCACTTGTATTAGTGTGGAAAAAACACTTTTTGCACTTGTGATAGTGTTGAAAAACCACTTTTCGCACTTGTGTTGGTGCAGGAAACCACTTTTGCACTTGTATTAGTGTGGAAAAACCACTTTTTGCACTTGTGTTAGTGTTGAAAAACCACTTTTCACACTTGTGTTAGTGTTGAAAAACCACTTTTCGCACTTGTGTTGGTGCAGGAAACCACTTTTGCACTTGTATTAGTGTGGAAAAAACACTTTTTGCACTTGTGATAGTGTTGAAAAACCACTTTTTGCACTTGTGTTAGTGTTGAAAAACCACTTTTCGCACTTGTGTTGGTGCACGAAACCACTTTTGCACTTGTATTAGTGTGGAAAACCACTTTTTGCACTTGTGATAGTGTTGAAAAACCACTTTTCGCACTTGTGTTAGTGTTGAAAAACCACTTTTCGCATTTGTGTTGATGCAGGAAACCACTTTTGCACTTGTATTAGTGTGGAAAAACCACTTTTCGCACTTGTGTTAGTGTTGAAAAACCACTTTTCGCACTTGTGTTAGTGTTGAAAAACCACTTTTCGCACTTGTGTTGGTGCAGGAAACCACTTTTGCACTTGTATTAGTGTGGAAAAACCACTTTTCGCACTTGTGTTAGTGTTGAAAAACCACTTTTCGCACTTGTGTTATTGTTGAAAATCCACTTTTCGCACTTGTCTTAGTGTTGAAAATCCACTTTTCGAACTTGTGTTGGTGCAGGAAACCACTTTTGCACTTGTATTAGTGTGGAAAAACCACTTTTCGCACTTGTGTTAGTGTTGAAAAACCACTTTTCGCACTTGTGTTAGTGTTGAAAAACCACTTTTCACACTTGTGTTGGTGCAGGAAACCACTTTTGCACTTATGTTAGTGTTGAAAAACCACTTTTCGCACTCGTGTTGGTGCAGGAAACCACTTTTGCACTTGTATTAGTGTGGAAAAAACACTTTTTGCACTTGTGATAGTGTTGAAAAACCACTTTTCGCACTTGGGTTAATGTTGAAAAAACACTTTTCGCACTTGTGTTGGTGAAAGAAACCACTTTTGCACTTGTATTAGTGTGGAAAAAACACTTTTTGCACTTGTGTTAGTGTTGAAAAACCACTTTTTGCACTTGTGATAGTGTTGAAAAACCACTTTTCGCACTTGTGTTAGTGTTGAAAAACCACTTTTTGCACTTGTGTTAGTGTTGAAAAACCACTTTTCGCACTTGTGTTGGTGCAGGAAACCACTTTTGCACTTGTATTAGTGTGGAAAAAACACTTTTTGCACTTGTGATAGTGTTGAAAAACCACTTTTCGCACTTGTGTTGGTGCAGGAAACCACTTTTGCACTTGTATTAGTGTGGAAAAACCACTTTTCGCACTTGTGTTATTGTTGAAAAACCACTTTTCACACTTGTGTTAGTGTTGAAAAACCACTTTTCGCACTTGTGTTGGTGCAGGAAACCACTTTTGCACTTGTATTAGTGTGGAAAAAACACTTTTTGCACTTGCGATAGTGTTGAAAAACCACTTTTTGCACTTGTGTTAGTGTTGAAAAACCACTTTTCGCACTTGTGTTGGTGCACAAAACCACTTTTGCACTTGTATTAGTGTGGAAAAACCACTTTTTGCACTTGTGATAGTGTTGAAAAACCACTTTTCGCACTTGTGTTAGTGTTGAAAAACCAATTTTCGCACTTGTGTTGGTGCAGGAAACCACTATTGCACTTGTATTAGTGTGGAAAAACACTTTTTGCACTTGTGATAGTGTTGAAAAACCACTTTTCGCACTTGTGTTAGTGTTGAAAAACCACTTTTTGCACTTGTGTTTGTGCAGGAAACCACATTTGCACTTGTATTAGTGTGGAAAAACACTTTTCGCACTTGTGTTAGTGTTGAAAAACCACATTTCGCACTTGTGTTAGTGTTGAAAAACCACTTTTCGCACTTGTGTTGGTGCAGGAAACCACTTTTGCACTTGTATTAGTGTGGAAAACCACTTTTCGCACTTGTGATAGTGTTGAAAAACCACTTTTCGCACTTGTGTTAGTGTTGAAAAACCACTTTTTGCACTTGTGTTGGTGCAGGAAACCACATTTGCACTTGTATTAGTGTGGAAAAACCACTTTTCGCACTTGTGATAGTGTTGAAAAACCACTTTTCGCACTTGTGTTAGTGTTGAAAAACCACTTTTTGCACTTGTGATAGTGTTGAAAAAACACTTTTCGCACTTGTGTTGGTGAAGGAAGCCACTTTTGCACTTGTATTAGTGTGGAAAAAACACTTTTTGCACTTGTGATAGTGTTGAAAACCCACTTTTCGAACTTGTGTTAGTGTTGAAAAACCACTTTTCGCACTTGTGTTGGTGCAGGAAACCACTTTTGCACTTGTATTAGTGTGGAAAAACCACTTTTCGCACTTGTGTTAGTGTTGAAAAACCACTTTTCGCACTTGTGTTATTGTTGAAATCCACTTTTCGCACTTGTCTTAGTGTTGAAAAGCCACTTTTGGAACTTGTGTTGGTGCAGGAAACCACTTTTGCACTTGTATTAGTGTGGAAAAACCACTTTTCGCACTTGTGTTAGTGTTGAAAAACCACTTTTCGCACTTGTGTTAGTGTTGAAAAACCACTTTTCGCACTTGTGTTGGTGCAGGAAACCACTTTTGCACTTGTATTAGTGTGGAAAAACACTTTTTGCACTTGTGATAGTGTTGAAAAACCACTTTTCGCACTTGTGTTAGTGTTGAAAAACCACTTTTCGCACTTGTGTTGGTGCAGGAAACCACTATTGCACTTGTATTAGTGTGGAAAAAACACTTTTTGCACTTGTGATAGTGTTGAAAAACCACTTTTCGCACTTGTGTTAGTGTTGAAAAACCACTTTTCGCATTTGTGTTGATGCAGGAAACCACTTTTGCACTTGTATTAGTGTGGAAAAACCACTTTTCGCACTTGTGTTAGTGTTGAAAAACCACTTTTCGCACTTGTGTTAGTGTTGAAAAACCACTTTTCGCACTTGTGTTGGTGCAGGAAACCACTTTTCCACTTGTATTAGTGTGGAAAAACCACTTTTCGCACTTGTGTTAGTGTTGAAAAACCACTTTTCGCACTTGTGTTATTGTTGAAAATCCACTTTTCGCACTTGTCTTAGTGTTGAAAATCCACTTTTCGAACTTGTGTTGGTGCAGGAAACCACTTTTGCACTTGTATTAGTGTGGAAAAACCACTTTTCGCACTTGTGTTAGTGTTGAAAAACCACTTTTCGCACTTGTGTTAGTGTTGAAAAACCACTTTTCACACTTGTGTTGGTGCAGGAAACCACTTTTGCACTTGTGTTAGTGTTGAAAAACCACTTTTCGCACTCGTGTTGGTGCAGGAAACCACTTTTGCACTTGTATTAGTGTGGAAAAAACACTTTTTGCACTTGTGATAGTGTTGAAAAACAACTTTTCGCACTTGGGTTAATGTTGAAAAAACACTTTTCGCACTTGTGTTGGTGAAAGAAACCACTTTTGCACTTGTATTAGTGTGGAAAAAACACTTTTTGCACTTGTGTTAGTGTTGAAAAACCACTTTTTGCACTTGTGATAGTGTTGAAAAACCACTTTTCGCACTTGTGTTAGTGTTGAAAAACCACTTTTTGCACTTGTGTTAGTGTTGAAAAACCACTTTTCGCACTTGTGTTGGTGCAGGAAACCACTTTTGCACTTGTATTAGTGTGGAAAAAACACTTTTTGCACTTGTGATAGTGTTGAAAAACCACTTTTCGCACTTGTGTTGGTGCAGGAAACCACTTTTGCACTTGTATTAGTGTGGAAAAACCACTTTTCGCACTTGTGTTAGTGTTGAAAAACCACTTTTCACACTTGTGTTAGTGTTGAAAAACCACTTTTCGCACTTGTGTTGGTGCAGGAAACCACTTTTGCACTTGTATTAGTGTGGAAAAAACACTTTTTGCACTTGCGATAGTGTTGAAAAACCACTTTTTGCACTTGTGTTAGTGTTGAAAAACCACTTTTCGCACTTGTGTTGGTGCACAAAACCACTTTTGCACTTGTATTAGTGTGGAAAAACCACTTTTTGCACTTGTGATAGTGTTGAAAAACCACTTTTCGCACTTGTGTTAGTGTTGAAAAACCACTTTTCGCACTTGTGTTGGTGCAGGAAACCACTATTGCACTTGTATTAGTGTGGAAAAACACTTTTTGCACTTGTGATAGTGTTGAAAAACCACTTTTCGCACTTGTGTTAGTGTTGAAAAACCACTTTTTGCACTTGTGTTGGTGCAGGAAACCACATTTGCACTTGTATTAGTGTGGAAAAACACTTTTCGCACTTGTGTTAATGTTGAAAAACCACATTTCGCACTTGTGTTAGTGTTGAAAAACCACTTTTCGCACTTGTGTTGGTGCAGGAAACCACTTTTGCACTTGTATTAGTGTGGAAAACCACTTTTCGCACTTGTGATAGTGTTGAAAAACCACTTTTCGCACTTGTGTTAGTGTTGAAAAACCACTTTTTGCACTTGTGTTGGTGCAGGAAACCACATTTGCACTTGTATTAGTGTGGAAAAACCACTTTTCGCACTTGTGATAGTGTTGAAAAACCACTTTTCGCACTTGTGTTAGTGTTGAAAAACCACTTTTTGCACTTGTGATAGTGTTGAAAAAACACTTTTCGCACTTGTGTTGGTGAAGGAAGCCACTTTTGCACTTGTGTTGGTGTTGAAAAACCACTTTTCGCACTTGTGATAGTGTTGAAAAACCACTTTTCGCACTTGTGTTAGTGTTGAAAAACCACTTTTCGCACTTGTGTTGGTGCAGGAAACCACTTTTGCACTTGTATTAGTGTGGAAAAACCACTTTTCGCACTTGTGTTAGTGTTGAAAAACCACTTTTCGCACTTGTGTTATTGTTGAAATCCACTTTTCGCACTTGTCTTAGTGTTGAAAAGCCACTTTTGGAACTTGTGTTGGTGCAGGAAACCACTTTTGCACTTGTATTAGTGTGGAAAACCACTTTTTGCACTTGTGATAGTGTTGAAAAACCACTTTTCGCACTTGTGTTAGTGTTGAAAAACCACTTTTCGCACTTGTGTTGGTGCAGGAAACCACTATTGCACTTGTATTAGTGTGGAAAAAACACTTTTTGCACTTGTGATAGTGTTGAAAAACCACTTTTCGCACTTGTGTTAGTGTTGAAAAACCACTTTTCGCATTTGTGTTGATGCAGGAAACCACTTTTGCACTTGTATTAGTGTGGAAAAACCACTTTTCGCACTTGTCTTAGTGTTGAAAAACCACTTTTCGCACTTGTGTTAGTGTTGAAAAACCACTTTTCGCACTTGTGTTGGTGCAGGAAACCACTTTTGCACTTGTATTAGTGTGGAAAAACCACTTTTCGCACTTGTGTTAGTGTTGAAAAACCACTTTTCGCACTTGTGTTATTGTTGAAAATCCACTTTTCGCACTTGTCTTAGTGTTGAAAATCCACTTTTCGAACTTGTGTTGGTGCAGGAAACCACTTTTGCACTTGTATTAGTGTGGAAAAACCACTTTTCGCACTTGTGTTAGTGTTGAAAAACCACTTTTCGCACTTGTGTTAGTGTTGAAAAACCACTTTTCACACTTGTGTTGGTGCAGGAAACCACTTTTGCACTTATGTTAGTGTTGAAAAACCACTTTTCGCACTCGTGTTGGTGCAGGAAACCACTTTTGCACTTGTATTAGTGTGGAAAAAACACTTTTTGCACTTGTGATAGTGTTGAAAAACCACTTTTCGCACTTGGGTTAATGTTGAAAAAACACTTTTCGCACTTGTGTTGGTGAAAGAAACCACTTTTGCACTTGTATTAGTGTGGAAAAAACACTTTTTGCACTTGTGTTAGTGTTGAAAAACCACTTTTTGCACTTGTGATAGTGTTGAAAAACCACTTTTCGCACTTGTGTTAGTGTTGAAAAACCACTTTTTGCACTTGTGTTAGTGTTGAAAAACCACTTTTCGCACTTGTGTTGGTGCAGGAAACCACTTTTGCACTTGTATTAGTGTTGAAAAACCACTTTTCGCACTCGTGTTGGTGCAGGAAACCACTTTTGCACTTGTATTAGTGTGGAAAAAACACTTTTTGCACTTGTGATAGTGTTGAAAAACAACTTTTCGCACTTGGGTTAATGTTGAAAAAACACTTTTCGCACTTGTGTTGGTGAAAGAAACCACTTTTGCACTTGTATTAGTGTGGAAAAAACACTTTTTGCACTTGTGTTAGTGTTGAAAAACCACTTTTTGCACTTGTGATAGTGTTGAAAAACCACTTTTCGCACTTGTGTTAGTGTTGAAAAACCACTTTTTGCACTTGTGTTAGTGTTGAAAAACCACTTTTCGCACTTGTGTTGGTGCAGGAAACCACTTTTGCACTTGTATTAGTGTGGAAAAAACACTTTTTGCACTTGTGATAGTGTTGAAAAACCACTTTTCGCACTTGTGTTGGTGCAGGAAACCACTTTTGCACTTGTATTAGTGTGGAAAAACCACTTTTCGCACTTGTGTTAGTGTTGAAAAACCACTTTTCACACTTGTGTTAGTGTTGAAAAACCACTTTTCGCACTTGTGTTGGTGCAGGAAACCACTTTTGCACTTGTATTAGTGTGGAAAAAACACTTTTTGCACTTGCGATAGTGTTGAAAAACCACTTTTTGCACTTGTGTTAGTGTTGAAAAACCACTTTTCGCACTTGTGTTGGTGCACAAAACCACTTTTGCACTTGTATTAGTGTGGAAAAACCACTTTTTGCACTTGTGATAGTGTTGAAAAACCACTTTTCGCACTTGTGTTAGTGTTGAAAAACCACTTTTCGCACTTGTGTTGGTGCAGGAAACCACTATTGCACTTGTATTAGTGTGGAAAAACACTTTTTGCACTTGTGATAGTGTTGAAAAACCACTTTTCGCACTTGTGTTAGTGTTGAAAAACCACTTTTTGCACTTGTGTTGGTGCAGGAAACCACATTTGCACTTGTATTAGTGTGGAAAAACACTTTTCGCACTTGTGTTAATGTTGAAAAACCACATTTCGCACTTGTGTTAGTGTTGAAAAACCACTTTTCGCACTTGTGTTGGTGCAGGAAACCACTTTTGCACTTGTATTAGTGTGGAAAACCACTTTTCGCACTTGTGATAGTGTTGAAAAACCACTTTTCGCACTTGTGTTAGTGTTGAAAAACCACTTTTTGCACTTGTGTTGGTGCAGGAAACCACATTTGCACTTGTATTAGTGTGGAAAAACCACTTTTCGCACTTGTGATAGTGTTGAAAAACCACTTTTCGCACTTGTGTTAGTGTTGAAAAACCACTTTTTGCACTTGTGATAGTGTTGAAAAAACACTTTTCGCACTTGTGTTGGTGAAGGAAGCCACTTTTGCACTTGTGTTGGTGTTGAAAAACCACTTTTCGCACTTGTGATAGTGTTGAAAAACCACTTTTCGCACTTGTGTTAGTGTTGAAAAACCACTTTTCGCACTTGTGTTGGTGCAGGAAACCACTTTTGCACTTGTATTAGTGTGGAAAAACCACTTTTCGCACTTGTGTTAGTGTTGAAAAACCACTTTTCGCACTTGTGTTATTGTTGAAATCCACTTTTCGCACTTGTCTTAGTGTTGAAAAGCCACTTTTGGAACTTGTGTTGGTGCAGGAAACCACTTTTGCACTTGTATTAGTGTGGAAAACCACTTTTTGCACTTGTGATAGTGTTGAAAAACCACTTTTCGCACTTGTGTTAGTGTTGAAAAACCACTTTTCGCACTTGTGTTGGTGCAGGAAACCACTATTGCACTTGTATTAGTGTGGAAAAAACACTTTTTGCACTTGTGATAGTGTTGAAAAACCACTTTTCGCACTTGTGTTAGTGTTGAAAAACCACTTTTCGCATTTGTGTTGATGCAGGAAACCACTTTTGCACTTGTATTAGTGTGGAAAAACCACTTTTCGCACTTGTGTTAGTGTTGAAAAACCACTTTTCGCACTTGTGTTAGTGTTGAAAAACCACTTTTCGCACTTGTGTTGGTGCAGGAAACCACTTTTGCACTTGTATTAGTGTGGAAAAACCACTTTTCGCACTTGTGTTAGTGTTGAAAAACCACTTTTCGCACTTGTGTTATTGTTGAAAATCCACTTTTCGCACTTGTCTTAGTGTTGAAAATCCACTTTTCGAACTTGTGTTGGTGCAGGAAACCACTTTTGCACTTGTATTAGTGTGGAAAAACCACTTTTCGCACTTGTGTTAGTGTTGAAAAACCACTTTTCGCACTTGTGTTAGTGTTGAAAAACCACTTTTCACACTTGTGTTGGTGCAGGAAACCACTTTTGCACTTATGTTAGTGTTGAAAAACCACTTTTCGCACTCGTGTTGGTGCAGGAAACCACTTTTGCACTTGTATTAGTGTGGAAAAAACACTTTTTGCACTTGTGATAGTGTTGAAAAACCACTTTTCGCACTTGGGTTAATGTTGAAAAAACACTTTTCGCACTTGTGTTGGTGAAAGAAACCACTTTTGCACTTGTATTAGTGTGGAAAAAACACTTTTTGCACTTGTGTTAGTGTTGAAAAACCACTTTTTGCACTTGTGATAGTGTTGAAAAACCACTTTTCGCACTTGTGTTAGTGTTGAAAAACCACTTTTTGCACTTGTGTTAGTGTTGAAAAACCACTTTTCGCACTTGTGTTGGTGCAGGAAACCACTTTTGCACTTGTATTAGTGTGGAAAAAACACTTTTTGCACTTGTGATAGTGTTGAAAAACCACTTTTCGCACTTGTGTTGGTGCAGGAAACCACTTTTGCACTTGTATTAGTGTGGAAAAACCACTTTTCGCACTTGTGTTAGTGTTGAAAAACCACTTTTCACACTTGTGTTAGTGTTGAAAAACCACTTTTCGCACTTGTGTTGGTGCAGGAAACCACTTTTGCACTTGTATTAGTGTGGAAAAAACACTTTTTGCACTTGCGATAGTGTTGAAAAACCACTTTTTGCACTTGTGTTAGTGTTGAAAAACCACTTTTCGCACTTGTGTTGGTGCACAAAACCACTTTTGCACTTGTATTAGTGTGGAAAAACCACTTTTTGCACTTGTGATAGTGTTGAAAAACCACTTTTCGCACTTGTGTTAGTGTTGAAAAACCAATTTTCGCACTTGTGTTGGTGCAGGAAACCACTATTGCACTTGTATTAGTGTGGAAAAACACTTTTTGCACTTGTGATAGTGTTGAAAAACCACTTTTCGCACTTGTGTTAGTGTTGAAAAACCACTTTTTGCACTTGTGTTTGTGCAGGAAACCACATTTGCACTTGTATTAGTGTGGAAAAACACTTTTCGCACTTGTGTTAGTGTTGAAAAACCACATTTCGCACTTGTGTTAGTGTTGAAAAACCACTTTTCGCACTTGTGTTGGTGCAGGAAACCACTTTTGCACTTGTATTAGTGTGGAAAACCACTTTTCGCACTTGTGATAGTGTTGAAAAACCACTTTTCGCACTTGTGTTAGTGTTGAAAAACCACTTTTTGCACTTGTGTTGGTGCAGGAAACCACATTTGCACTTGTATTAGTGTGGAAAAACCACTTTTCGCACTTGTGATAGTGTTGAAAAACCACTTTTCGCACTTGTGTTAGTGTTGAAAAACCACTTTTTGCACTTGTGATAGTGTTGAAAAAACACTTTTCGCACTTGTGTTGGTGAAGGAAGCCACTTTTGCACTTGTATTAGTGTGGAAAAAACACTTTTTGCACTTGTGATAGTGTTGAAAACCCACTTTTCGAACTTGTGTTAGTGTTGAAAAACCACTTTTCGCATTGTGTTGGTGCAGGAAACCACTTTTGCACTTGTATTAGTGTGGAAAAACCACTTTTCGCACTTGTGTTAGTGTTGAAAAACCACTTTTCGCACTTGTGTTATTGTTGAAATCCACTTTTCGCACTTGTCTTAGTGTTGAAAAGCCACTTTTGGAACTTGTGTTGGTGCAGGAAACCACTTTTGCACTTGTATTAGTGTGGAAAAACCACTTTTCGCACTTGTGTTAGTGTTGAAAAACCACTTTTCGCACTTGTGTTAGTGTTGAAAAACCACTTTTCGCACTTGTGTTGGTGCAGGAAACCACTTTTGCACTTGTATTAGTGTGGAAAAACACTTTTTGCACTTGTGATAGTGTTGAAAAACCACTTTTCGCACTTGTGTTAGTGTTGAAAAACCACTTTTCGCACTTGTGTTGGTGCAGGAAACCACTATTGCACTTGTATTAGTGTGGAAAAAACACTTTTTGCACTTGTGATAGTGTTGAAAAACCACTTTTCGCACTTGTGTTAGTGTTGAAAAACCACTTTTCGCATTTGTGTTGATGCAGGAAACCACTTTTGCACTTGTATTAGTGTGGAAAAACCACTTTTCGCACTTGTGTTAGTGTTGAAAAACCACTTTTCGCACTTGTGTTAGTGTTGAAAAACCACTTTTCGCACTTGTGTTGGTGCAGGAAACCACTTTTGCACTTGTATTAGTGTGGAAAAACCACTTTTTGCACTTGTGTTAGTGTTGAAAAACCACTTTTCGCACTTGTGTTATTGTTGAAAAACCACTTTTCGCACTTGTGTTAGTGTTGAAAAACCACTTTTTGCACTTGTGTTTGTGCAGGAAACCACATTTGCACTTGTATTAGTGTGGAAAAACACTTTTCGCACTTGTGTTAGTGTTGAAAAACCACATTTCGCACTTGTGTTGGTGCAGGAAACCACTTTTGCACTTGTATTAGTGTGGAAAACCACTTATCGCACTTGTGATAGTGTTGAAAAACCACTTTTCGCACTTGTGTTAGTGTTGAAAAACCACTTTTTGCACTTGTGTTGGTGCAGGAAACCACATTTGCACTTGTATTAGTGTGGAAAAACCACTTTTCGCACTTGTGATAGTGTTGAAAAACCACTTTTCGCACTTGTGTTAGTGTTGAAAAACCACTTTTTGCACTTGTGATAGTGTTGAAAAAACACTTTTCGCACTTGTGTTGGTGAAGGAAGCCACTTTTGCACTTGTATTAGTGTGGAAAAAACACTTTTTGCACTTGTGATAGTGTTGAAAACCCACTTTTCGAACTTGTGTTAGTGTTGAAAAACCACTTTTCGCACTTGTGTTGGTGCAGGAAACCACTTTTGCACTTGTATTAGTGTGGAAAAACCACTTTTCGCACTTGTGTTAGTGTTGAAAAACCACTTTTCGCACTTGTGTTATTGTTGAAATCCACTTTTCGCACTTGTCTTAGTGTTGAAAAGCCACTTTTGGAACTTGTGTTGGTGCAGGAAACCACTTTTGCACTTGTATTAGTGTGGAAAAACCACTTTTCGCACTTGTGTTAGTGTTGAAAAACCACTTTTCGCACTTGTGTTAGTGTTGAAAAACCACTTTTCGCACTTGTGTTGGTGCAGGAAACCACTTTTGCACTTGTATTAGTGTGGAAAAACACTTTTTGCACTTGTGATAGTGTTGAAAAACCACTTTTCGCACTTGTGTTAGTGTTGAAAAACCACTTTTCGCACTTGTGTTGGTGCAGGAAACCACTATTGCACTTGTATTAGTGTGGAAAAAACACTTTTTGCACTTGTGATAGTGTTGAAAAACCACTTTTCGCACTTGTGTTAGTGTTGAAAAACCACTTTTCGCATTTGTGTTGATGCAGGAAACCACTTTTGCACTTGTATTAGTGTGGAAAAACCACTTTTCGCACTTGTGTTAGTGTTGAAAAACCACTTTTCGCACTTGTGTTAGTGTTGAAAAACCACTTTTCGCACTTGTGTTGGTGCAGGAAACCACTTTTGCACTTGTATTAGTGTGGAAAAACCACTTTTCGCACTTGTGTTAGTGTTGAAAAACCACTTTTCGCACTTGTGTTATTGTTGAAAATCCACTTTTCGCACTTGTCTTAGTGTTGAAAATCCACTTTTCGAACTTGTGTTGGTGCAGGAAACCACTTTTGCACTTGTATTAGTGTGGAAAAACCACTTTTCGCACTTGTGTTAGTGTTGAAAAACCACTTTTCGCACTTGTGTTAGTGTTGAAAAACCACTTTTCACACTTGTGTTGGTGCAGGAAACCACTTTTGCACTTGTGTTAGTGTTGAAAAACCACTTTTCGCACTCGTGTTGGTGCAGGAAACCACTTTTGCACTTGTATTAGTGTGGAAAAAACACTTTTTGCACTTGTGATAGTGTTGAAAAACAACTTTTCGCACTTGGGTTAATGTTGAAAAAACACTTTTCGCACTTGTGTTGGTGAAAGAAACCACTTTTGCACTTGTATTAGTGTGGAAAAAACACTTTTTGCACTTGTGTTAGTGTTGAAAAACCACTTTTTGCACTTGTGATAGTGTTGAAAAACCACTTTTCGCACTTGTGTTAGTGTTGAAAAACCACTTTTTGCACTTGTGTTAGTGTTGAAAAACCACTTTTCGCACTTGTGTTGGTGCAGGAAACCACTTTTGCACTTGTATTAGTGTGGAAAAAACACTTTTTGCACTTGTGATAGTGTTGAAAAACCACTTTTCGCACTTGTGTTGGTGCAGGAAACCACTTTTGCACTTGTATTAGTGTGGAAAAACCACTTTTCGCACTTGTGTTAGTGTTGAAAAACCACTTTTCACACTTGTGTTAGTGTTGAAAAACCACTTTTCGCACTTGTGTTGGTGCAGGAAACCACTTTTGCACTTGTATTAGTGTGGAAAAAACACTTTTTGCACTTGCGATAGTGTTGAAAAACCACTTTTTGCACTTGTGTTAGTGTTGAAAAACCACTTTTCGCACTTGTGTTGGTGCACAAAACCACTTTTGCACTTGTATTAATGTGGAAAAACCACTTTTTGCACTTGTGATAGTGTTGAAAAACCACTTTTCGCACTTGTGTTAGTGTTGAAAAACCACTTTTCGCACTTGTGTTGGTGCAGGAAACCACTATTGCACTTGTATTAGTGTGGAAAAACACTTTTTGCACTTGTGATAGTGTTGAAAAACCACTTTTCGCACTTGTGTTAGTGTTGAAAAACCACTTTTTGCACTTGTGTTGGTGCAGGAAACCACATTTGCACTTGTATTAGTGTGGAAAAACACTTTTCGCACTTGTGTTAATGTTGAAAAACCACATTTCGCACTTGTGTTAGTGTTGAAAAACCACTTTTCGCACTTGTGTTGGTGCAGGAAACCACTTTTGCACTTGTATTAGTGTGGAAAACCACTTTTCGCACTTGTGATAGTGTTGAAAAACCACTTTTCGCACTTGTGTTAGTGTTGAAAAACCACTTTTTGCACTTGTGTTGGTGCAGGAAACCACATTTGCACTTGTATTAGTGTGGAAAAACCACTTTTCGCACTTGTGATAGTGTTGAAAAACCACTTTTCGCACTTGTGTTAGTGTTGAAAAACCACTTTTTGCACTTGTGATAGTGTTGAAAAAACACTTTTCGCACTTGTGTTGGTGAAGGAAGCCACTTTTGCACTTGTATTAGTGTGGAAAAAACACTTTTGCACTTGTGATAGTGTTGAAAACCCACTTTTCGAACTTGTGTTAGTGTTGAAAAACCACTTTTCGCACTTGTGTTGGTGCAGGAAACCACTTTTGCACTTGTATTAGTGTGGAAAAACCACTTTTCGCACTTGTGTTAGTGTTGAAAAACCACTTTTCGCACTTGTGTTATTGTTGAAATCCACTTTTCGCACTTGTCTTAGTGTTGAAAAGCCACTTTTGGAACTTGTGTTGGTGCAGGAAACCACTTTTGCACTTGTATTAGTGTGGAAAAACCACTTTTCGCACTTGTGTTAGTGTTGAAAAACCACTTTTCGCACTTGTGTTAGTGTTGAAAAACCACTTTTCGCACTTGTGTTGGTGCAGGAAACCACTTTTGCACTTGTATTAGTGTGGAAAAACACTTTTTGCACTTGTGATAGTGTTGAAAAACCACTTTTTGCACTTGTGTTAGTGTTGAAAAACCACTTTTCGCACTTGTGTTGGTGCAGGAAACCACTTTTGCACTTGTATTAGTGTGGAAAAAACACTTTTCGCACTTGTGATAGTGTTGAAAAACCACTTTTGCACTTGTGTTAGTGTTGAAAAACCACTTTTCGCACTCGTGTTGGTGCAGGAAACCACTTTTGCACTTGTATTAGTGTGGAAAAAACACTTTTGCACTTGTGATAGTGTTGAAAAACCACTTTTTGCACTTGTGTTAGTGTTGAAAAACCACTTTTCGCACTTGTGTTGGTGCATGAAACCACTTTTGCACTTGTATTAGTGTGGAAAAACCACTTTTTGCACTTGTGATAGTGTTGAAAAACCACTTTTCGCACTTGTGTTAGTGTTGAAAAACCACTTTTCGCACTTGTGTTATTGTTGAAAATCCACTTTTCGCACTTGTCTTAGTGTTGAAAATCCACTTTTCGAACTTGTGTTGGTGCAGGAAACCACTTTTGCACTTGTATTAGTGTGGAAAAACCACTTTTCGCACTTGTGTTAGTGTTGAAAAACCACTTTTCGCACTTGTGTTAGTGTTGAAAAACCACTTTTCACACTTGTGTTGGTGCAGGAAACCACTTTTGCACTTGTGTTAGTGTTGAAAAACCACTTTTCGCACTCGTGTTGGTGCAGGAAACCACTTTTGCACTTGTATTAGTGTGGAAAAAACACTTTTTGCACTTGTGATAGTGTTGAAAAACAACTTTTCGCACTTGGGTTAATGTTGAAAAAACACTTTTCGCACTTGTGTTGGTGAAAGAAACCACTTTTGCACTTGTATTAGTGTGGAAAAAACACTTTTTGCACTTGTGTTAGTGTTGAAAAACCACTTTTTGCACTTGTGATAGTGTTGAAAAACCACTTTTCGCACTTGTGTTAGTGTTGAAAAACCACTTTTTGCACTTGTGTTAGTGTTGAAAAACCACTTTTCGCACTTGTGTTGGTGCAGGAAACCACTTTTGCACTTGTATTAGTGTGGAAAAAACACTTTTTGCACTTGTGATAGTGTTGAAAAACCACTTTTCGCACTTGTGTTGGTGCAGGAAACCACTTTTGCACTTGTATTAGTGTGGAAAAACCACTTTTCGCACTTGTGTTAGTGTTGAAAAACCACTTTTCACACTTGTGTTAGTGTTGAAAAACCACTTTTCGCACTTGTGTTGGTGCAGGAAACCACTTTTGCACTTGTATTAGTGTGGAAAAAACACTTTTTGCACTTGCGATAGTGTTGAAAAACCACTTTTTGCACTTGTGTTAGTGTTGAAAAACCACTTTTCGCACTTGTGTTGGTGCACAAAACCACTTTTGCACTTGTATTAATGTGGAAAAACCACTTTTTGCACTTGTGATAGTGTTGAAAAACCACTTTTCGCACTTGTGTTAGTGTTGAAAAACCACTTTTCGCACTTGTGTTGGTGCAGGAAACCACTATTGCACTTGTATTAGTGTGGAAAAACACTTTTTGCACTTGTGATAGTGTTGAAAAACCACTTTTCGCACTTGTGTTAGTGTTGAAAAACCACTTTTTGCACTTGTGTTGGTGCAGGAAACCACATTTGCACTTGTATTAGTGTGGAAAAACACTTTTCGCACTTGTGTTAATGTTGAAAAACCACATTTCGCACTTGTGTTAGTGTTGAAAAACCACTTTTCGCACTTGTGTTGGTGCAGGAAACCACTTTTGCACTTGTATTAGTGTGGAAAACCACTTTTCGCACTTGTGATAGTGTTGAAAAACCACTTTTCGCACTTGTGTTAGTGTTGAAAAACCACTTTTTGCACTTGTGTTGGTGCAGGAAACCACATTTGCACTTGTATTAGTGTGGAAAAACCACTTTTCGCACTTGTGATAGTGTTGAAAAACCACTTTTCGCACTTGTGTTAGTGTTGAAAAACCACTTTTTGCACTTGTGATAGTGTTGAAAAAACACTTTTCGCACTTGTGTTGGTGAAGGAAGCCACTTTTGCACTTGTATTAGTGTGGAAAAAACACTTTTGCACTTGTGATAGTGTTGAAAACCCACTTTTCGAACTTGTGTTAGTGTTGAAAAACCACTTTTCGCACTTGTGTTGGTGCAGGAAACCACTTTTGCACTTGTATTAGTGTGGAAAAACCACTTTTCGCACTTGTGTTAGTGTTGAAAAACCACTTTTCGCACTTGTGTTATTGTTGAAATCCACTTTTCGCACTTGTCTTAGTGTTGAAAAGCCACTTTTGGAACTTGTGTTGGTGCAGGAAACCACTTTTGCACTTGTATTAGTGTGGAAAAACCACTTTTCGCACTTGTGTTAGTGTTGAAAAACCACTTTTCGCACTTGTGTTAGTGTTGAAAAACCACTTTTCGCACTTGTGTTGGTGCAGGAAACCACTTTTGCACTTGTATTAGTGTGGAAAAACACTTTTTGCACTTGTGATAGTGTTGAAAAACCACTTTTTGCACTTGTGTTAGTGTTGAAAAACCACTTTTCGCACTTGTGTTGGTGCAGGAAACCACTTTTGCACTTGTATTAGTGTGGAAAAAACACTTTTCGCACTTGTGATAGTGTTGAAAAACCACTTTTGCACTTGTGTTAGTGTTGAAAAACCACTTTTCGCACTCGTGTTGGTGCAGGAAACCACTTTTGCACTTGTATTAGTGTGGAAAAAACACTTTTGCACTTGTGATAGTGTTGAAAAACCACTTTTTGCACTTGTGTTAGTGTTGAAAAACCACTTTTCGCACTTGTGTTGGTGCATGAAACCACTTTTGCACTTGTATTAGTGTGGAAAAACCACTTTTTGCACTTGTGATAGTGTTGAAAAACCACTTTTCGCACTTGTGTTAGTGTTGAAAAACCACTTTTCGCACTTGTATTGGTGCAGGAAACCACAATTCACTTGTATTAGTGTGGAAAAAACACTTTTTGCACTTGTGATAGTGTTGAAAAACCACTTTTCGCACTTGTGTTAGTGTTGAAAAACCACTTTTCGCACTTGTGTTGATGCAGGAAACCACTTTTGCACTTGTATTAGTGTGGAAAAACCACTTTTCGCACTTGTGTTAGTGTTGAAAAACCACTTTTCGCACTTGTGTTAGTGTTGAAAAACCACTTTTCGCACTTGTGTTGGTGCAGGAAACCACTTTTGCACTTGTATTAGTGTGGAAAAAACACTTTTCGCACTTGTGTTAGTGTTGAAAAACCACATTTCGCACTTGTGTTAGTGTTGAAAAACCACTTTTCGCACTTGTGTTGGTGCAGGAAACCACTTTTGCACTTGTATTAGCGTGGAAAAAACACTTTTCGCACTTGTGTTAGTGTTGAAAAACCACTTTTCGCACTTGTGTTAGTGTTGAAAAACCACTTTTCGCACTTGTGTTGGTGCAGGAAACCACTTTTGCACTTGTATTAGTGTGGAAAAAACACTTTTTGCACTTGTGATAGTGTTGAAAACCACTTTTCGCACTTGTGTTGGTGCAGGAAACCACTTTTGCACTTGTATTAGTGTGGAAAAACCACTTTTCGCACTTGTGTTAGTGTTGAAAAACCACTTTTCGCACTTGTGTTAGTGTTGAAAAACCACTTTTCGCACTTGTGTTGGTGCAGGAAACCACTATTGCACTTGTATTAGTGTGGAAAAAACACTTTTTGCACTTGTGATAGTGTTGAAAAACCACTTTTTGCACTTGTGTTAGTGTTGAAAAACCACTTTTCGCACTTGTGTTGGTGCACGAAACCACTTTTGCACATGTATTAGTGTGGAAAAAACACTTTTTGCACTTGTGATAGTGTTGAAAAACCACTTTTCTCACTTGTGTTAGTGTTGAAAAACCACTTTTCGCACTTGTGTTGGTGCAGGAAACCACTTTTGCACTTGTATTAGTGTGGAAAAACCACTTTTCGCACTTGTGATAGTGTTGAAAAACCACTTTTCGCACTTGTGTTAGTGTTGAAAAACCACTTTTCGAACTTGTGTTAGTGTTTAAAAACCACTTTTTGCACTTGTGATAGTGTTGAAAAAACACTTTCCGAACTTGTGTTGGTGCAGGAAACCACTTTTGCACTTGTATAAGTGTGGAAATACCACTTTTCGCACTTGTGTTAGTGTTGAAAAACCACTTTTCGCACTTGTGTTAGTGTTGAAAAACCACTTTTCGCACTTGTGTTGGTGCAGGAAACCACTTTTGCACTTGTATTAGTGTGGAAAAAACACTTTTTGCACTTGTGATAGTGTTGAAAAACCACTTTTTGCACTTGTGTTAGTGATGAAAAACCACAATTCGCACTTGTGTTGGTGAACGAAACCACTTTTGCACTTGTATTAGTGTGGAAAAACCACTTTTCGCACTTGTGATAGTGTTGAAAAACCACTTTTCGCACTTGCGTTAGTGTTGAAAAACCACTTTTTGCACTTGTGATAGTGTTGAAAAAACACTTTTCGCACTTGTGTTGGTGAAGGAAACCACTTTTGCACTTGTATTAGTGTGGAAAAAACACTTTTTGCACTTGTGATAGTGTTGAAAAACCACTTTTCGAACTTGTGTTAGTGTTGAAAAACCACTTTTCGCACTTGTGTTTGTGCGGGAAACCACTTTTGCACTTGTATTAGTGTGGAAAAAACACTTTTTGCACTTGTGATAGTGTTGAAAAACCACTTTTCGCACTTGTGTTAATGTTGAAAAAACACTTTTCGCACTTGTGTTGGTGAAAGAAACCACTTTTGCACTTGTATTAGTGTGGAAAAAACACTTTTTGCACTTGTGTTAGTGTTGAAAAACCACTTTTCGCACTTGTGTTGGTGCAGGAAACCACTTTTGCACTTGTATTAGTGTGGAAAAACCACTTTTTGCACTTGTGTTAGTGTTGAAAAACCACTTTTCACACTTGTGTTAGTGTTGAAAAACCACTTTTCGCACTTGTGTTGTTGCAGGAAACCACTTTTGCACTTGTATTAGTGTGGAAAAAACACTTTTTGCACTTGTGATAGTGTTGAAAAACCACTTTTTGCACTTGTGTTAGTGTTGAAAAACCACTTTTCGCACTTGTGTTGGTGCACGAAACCACTTTTGCACTTGTATTAGTGTGGAAAACCACTTTTTGCACTTGTGGAAGTGTTGAAAAACCACTTTTCGCACTTGTGTTAGTGTTGAAAAACCACTTTTCGCACTTGTGTTGGTGCAGGAAACCACTATTGCACTTGTATTAGTGTGGAAAAAACACTTTTTGCACTTGTGATAGTGTTGAAAAACCACTTTTCGCACTTGTGTTAGTGTTGAAAAACCACTTTTCGCATTTGTGTTGATGCAGGAAACCACTTTTGCACTTGTATTAGTGTGGAAAAACCACTTTTCGCACTTGTGTTAGTGTTGAAAAACCACTTTTCGCACTTGTGTTAGTGTTGAAAAACCACTTTTCGCACTTGTGTTGGTGCAGGAAACCACTTTTGCACTTGTATTAGTGTGGAAAAACCACTTTTCGCACTTGTGTTAGTGTTGAAAAACCACTTTTCGCACTTGTGTTATTGTTGAAAATCCACTTTTCGCACTTGTCTTAGTGTTGAAAATCCACTTTTCGAACTTGTGTTGGTGCAGGAAACCACTTTTGCACTTGTATTAGTGTGGAAAAACCACTTTTCGCACTTGTGTTAGTGTTGAAAAACCACTTTTCGCACTTGTGTTAGTGTTGAAAAACCACTTTTCACACTTGTGTTGGTGCAGGAAACCACTTTTGCACTTGTGTTAGTGTTGAAAAACCACTTTTCGCACTCGTGTTGGTGCAGGAAACCACTTTTGCACTTGTATTAGTGTGGAAAAAACACTTTTTGCACTTGTGATAGTGTTGAAAAACCACTTTTCGCACTTGGGTTAATGTTGAAAAAACACTTTTCGCACTTGTGTTGGTGAAAGAAACCACTTTTGCACTTGTATTAGTGTGGAAAAAACACTTTTTGCACTTGTGTTAGTGTTGAAAAACCACTTTTTGCACTTGTGATAGTGTTGAAAAACCACTTTTCGCACTTGTGTTAGTGTTGAAAAACCACTTTTTGCACTTGTGTTAGTGTTGAAAAACCACTTTTCGCACTTGTGTTGGTGCAGGAAACCACTTTTGCACTTGTATTAGTGTGGAAAAACCACTTTTCGCACTTGTGTTAGTGTTGAAAAACCACTTTTCACACTTGTGTTAGTGTTGAAAAACCACTTTTCGCACTTGTGTTGGTGCAGGAAACCACTTTTGCACTTGTATTAGTGTGGAAAAAACACTTTTTGCACTTGCGATAGTGTTGAAAAACCACTTTTTGCACTTGTGTTAGTGTTGAAAAACCACTTTTCGCATTTGTGTTGGTGCACAAAACCACTTTTGCTCTTGTATTAGTGTGGAAAAACTACTTTTTGCACTTGTGATAGTGTTGAAAAACCACTTTTCGCACTTGTGTTAGTGTTGAAAAACCACTTTTCGCACTTGTGTTGGTGCAGGAAACCACTATTGCACTTGTATTAGTGTGGAAAAACACTTTTTGCACTTGTGATAGTGTTGAAAAACCACTTTTCGCACTTGTGTTAGTGTTGAAAAACCACTTTTTGCACTTGTGTTGGTGCAGGAAACCACATTTGCACTTGTATTAGTGTGGAAAAACACTTTTCGCACTTGTGTTAGTGTTGAAAAACCACATTTCGCACTTGTGTTAGTGTTGAAAAACCACTTTTCGCACTTGTGTTGGTGAAAGAAACCACTTTTGCACTTGTATTAGTGTGGAAAAAACACATTTTGCACTTGTGTTAGTGTTGAAAAACCACTTTTTGCACTTGTGATAGTGTTGAAAAACCACTTTTCGCACTTGTGTTAGTGTTGAAAAACCACTTTTTGCACTTGTGTTAGTGTTGAAAAACCACTTTTCGCACTTGTGTTGGTGCAGGAAACCACTTTTGCACTTGTATTATTGTCGAAAAAACACTTTTTGCACTTGTGATAGTGTTGAAAAACCACTTTTCGCACTTGTGTTGGTGCAGGGAACCACTTTTGCACTTGTATTAGTGTGGAAAAACCACTTTTTGCACTTGTGTTAGTGTTGAAAAACCACTTTTCACACTTGTGTTAGTGTTGAAAAACCACTTTTCGCACTTGTGTTGGTGCAGGAAACCACTTTTGCACTTGTATTAGTGTGGAAAAAACACTTTTTGCACTTGTGATAGTGTTGAAAAACCACTTTTTGCACTTGTGTTAGTGTTGAAAAACCACTTTTCGCACTTGTGTTGGTGCACGAAACCACTTTTGCACTTGTATTAGTGTGGAAAAACCACTTTTTGCACTTGTGATAGTGTTGAAAAACCACTTTTCGCACTTGTGTTAGTGTTGAAAAACCACTTTTCGCACTTGTGTTGGTGCAGGAAACCACTATTGCACTTGTATTAGTGTGGAAAAAACACTTTTTGCACTTGTGATAGTGTTGAAAAACCACTTTTTGCACTTGTGTTAGTGTTGAAAAACCACTTTTTGCACTTGTGTTGGTGCAGGAAACCACATTTGCACTTGTATTAGTGTGGAAAAAACACTTTTCGCACTTGTGTTAGTGTTGAAAAACCACATTTCGCACTTGTGTTAGTGTTGAAAAACCACTTTTCGCACTTGTGTTGGTGTTGAAAAACCACTTTTCGCACTTGTGATAGTGTTGAAAAACCACTTTTCGCACTTGTGTTAGTGTTGAAAAAGCACTTTTTGCACTTGTGTTGGTGCAGGAAACCACATTTGCACTTGTATTAGTGTGGAAAACCACTTTTCGCACTTGTGATAGTGTTGAAAAACCACTTTTCGCACTTGTGTTAGTGTTGAAAAACCACTTTTTGCACTTGTGATAGTGTTGAAAAAACACTTTTCGCACTTGTGTTGGTGAAGGAAGCCACTTTTGCACTTGTATTAGTGTGGAAAAAACACTTTTTGCACTTGTGATAGTGTTGAAAACCCACTTTTCGAACTTGTGTTAGTGTTGAAAAACCACTTTTCGCACTTGTGTTGGTGCAGGAAACCACTTTTGCACTTGTATTAGTGTGGAAAAACCACTTTTCGCACTTGTGTTAGTGTTGAAAAACCACTTTTCGCACTTGTGTTAGTGTTGAAAAACCACTTTTCGCACTTGTGTTAGTGTTGAAAAACCACTTTTCGCACTTGTGTTGGTGCAGGAAACCACTTTTGCACTTGTATTAGTGTGGAAAAACACTTTTTGCACTTGTGATAGTGTTGAAAAACCACTTTTTGCACTTGTGTTAGTGTTGAAAAACCACTTTTCGCACTTGTGTTGGTGCAGGAAACCACTTTTGCACTTGTATTAGTGTGGAAAAACCACTTTTCGCACTTGTGTTAGTGTTGAAAAACCACTTTTCGCACTTGTGTTATTGTTGAAATCCACTTTTCGCACTTGTCTTAGTGTTGAAAAGCCACTTTTGGAACTTGTGTTGGTGCAGGAAACCACTTTTGCACTTGTATTAGTGTGGAAAACCACTTTTTGCACTTGTGATAGTGTTGAAAAACCACTTTTCGCACTTGTGTTAGTGTTGAAAAACCACTTTTCGCAGTTGTGTTGGTGCAGGAAACCACTATTGCACTTGTATTAGTGTGGAAAAAACACTTTTTGCACTTGTGATAGTGTTGAAAAACCACTTTTCGCACTTGTGTTAGTGTTGAAAAACCACTTTTCGCATTTGTGTTGATGCAGGAAACCACTTTTGCACTTGTATTAGTGTGGAAAAACCACTTTTCGCACTTGTGTTAGTGTTGAAAAACCACTTTTCGCACTTGTGTTAGTGTTGAAAAACCACTTTTCGCACTTGTGTTGGTGCAGGAAACCACTTTTGCACTTGTATTAGTGTGGAAAAACCACTTTTCGCACTTGTGTTAGTGTTGAAAAACCACTTTTCGCACTTGTGTTATTGTTGAAAATCCACTTTTCGCACTTGTCTTAGTGTTGAAAATCCACTTTTCGAACTTGTGTTGGTGCAGGAAACCACTTTTGCACTTGTATTAGTGTGGAAAAACCACTTTTCGCACTTGTGTTAGTGTTGAAAAACCACTTTTCGCACTTGTGTTAGTGTTGAAAAACCACTTTTCACACTTGTGTTGGTGCAGGAAACCACTTTTGCACTTATGTTAGTGTTGAAAAACCACTTTTCGCACTCGTGTTGGTGCAGGAAACCACTTTTGCACTTGTATTAGTGTGGAAAAAACACTTTTTGCACTTGTGATAGTGTTGAAAAACCACTTTTCGCACTTGGGTTAATGTTGAAAAAACACTTTTCGCACTTGTGTTGGTGAAAGAAACCACTTTTGCACTTGTATTAGTGTGGAAAAAACACTTTTTGCACTTGTGTTAGTGTTGAAAAACCACTTTTTGCACCTGTGATAGTGTTGAAAAACCACTTTTCGCACTTGTGTTAGTGTTGAAAAACCACTTTTTGCACTTGTGTTAGTGTTGAAAAACCACTTTTCGCACTTGTGTTGGTGCAGGAAACCACTTTTGCACTTGTATTAGTGTGGAAAAAACACTTTTTGCACTTGTGATAGTGTTGAAAAACCACTTTTCGCACTTGTGTTGGTGCAGGAAACCACTTTTGCACTTGTATTAGTGTGGAAAAACCACTTTTCGCACTTGTGTTAGTGTTGAAAAACCACTTTTCACACTTGTGTTAGTGTTGAAAAACCACTTTTCGCACTTGTGTTGGTGCAGGAAACCACTTTTGCACTTGTATTAGTGTGGAAAAAACACTTTTTGCACTTGCGATAGTGTTGAAAAACCACTTTTTGCACTTGTGTTAGTGTTGAAAAACCACTTTTCGCACTTGTGTTGGTGCACAAAACCACTTTTGCACTTGTATTAGTGTGGAAAAACCACTTTTTGCACTTGTGATAGTGTTGAAAAACCACTTTTCGCACTTGTGTTAGTGTTGAAAAACCAATTTTCGCACTTGTGTTGGTGCAGGAAACCACTATTGCACTTGTATTAGTGTGGAAAAACACTTTTTGCACTTGTGATAGTGTTGAAAAACCACTTTTCGCACTTGTGTTAGTGTTGAAAAACCACTTTTTGCACTTGTGTTTGTGCAGGAAACCACATTTGCACTTGTATTAGTGTGGAAAAACACTTTTCGCACTTGTGTTAGTGTTGAAAAACCACATTTCGCACTTGTGTTAGTGTTGAAAAACCACTTTTCGCACTTGTGTTGGTGCAGGAAACCACTTTTGCACTTGTATTAGTGTGGAAAACCACTTTTCGCACTTGTGATAGTGTTGAAAAACCACTTTTCGCACTTGTGTTAGTGTTGAAAAACCACTTTTTGCACTTGTGTTGGTGCAGGAAACCACATTTGCACTTGTATTAGTGTGGAAAAACCACTTTTCGCACTTGTGATAGTGTTGAAAAACCACTTTTCGCACTTGTGTTAGTGTTGAAAAACCACTTTTTGCACTTGTGATAGTGTTGAAAAAACACTTTTCGCACTTGTGTTGGTGAAGGAAGCCACTTTTGCACTTGTATTAGTGTGGAAAAAACACTTTTTGCACTTGTGATAGTGTTGAAAACCCACTTTTCGAACTTGTGTTAGTGTTGAAAAACCACTTTTCGCATTGTGTTGGTGCAGGAAACCACTTTTGCACTTGTATTAGTGTGGAAAAACCACTTTTCGCACTTGTGTTAGTGTTGAAAAACCACTTTTCGCACTTGTGTTATTGTTGAAATCCACTTTTCGCACTTGTCTTAGTGTTGAAAAGCCACTTTTGGAACTTGTGTTGGTGCAGGAAACCACTTTTGCACTTGTATTAGTGTGGAAAAACCACTTTTCGCACTTGTGTTAGTGTTGAAAAACCACTTTTCGCACTTGTGTTAGTGTTGAAAAACCACTTTTCGCACTTGTGTTGGTGCAGGAAACCACTTTTGCACTTGTATTAGTGTGGAAAAACACTTTTTGCACTTGTGATAGTGTTGAAAAACCACTTTTCGCACTTGTGTTAGTGTTGAAAAACCACTTTTCGCACTTGTGTTGGTGCAGGAAACCACTTTTGCACTTGTATTAGTGTGGAAAAACCACTTTTCGCACTTGTGTTAGTGTTGAAAAACCACTTTTCGCACTTGTGTTATTGTTGAAAAACCACTTTTCGCACTTGTGTTAGTGTTGAAAAACCACTTTTTGCACTTGTGTTTGTGCAGGAAACCACATTTGCACTTGTATTAGTGTGGAAAAACACTTTTCGCACTTGTGTTAGTGTTGAAAAACCACATTTCGCACTTGTGTTGGTGCAGGAAACCACTTTTGCACTTGTATTAGTGTGGAAAACCACTTTTCGCACTTGTGATAGTGTTGAAAAACCACTTTTCGCACTTGTGTTAGTGTTGAAAAACCACTTTTTGCACTTGTGTTGGTGCAGGAAACCACATTTGCACTTGTATTAGTGTGGAAAAACCACTTTTCGCACTTGTGATAGTGTTGAAAAACCACTTTTCGCACTTGTGTTAGTGTTGAAAAACCACTTTTTGCACTTGTGATAGTGTTGAAAAAACACTTTTCGCACTTGTGTTGGTGAAGGAAGCCACTTTTGCACTTGTATTAGTGTGGAAAAAACACTTTTTGCACTTGTGATAGTGTTGAAAACCCACTTTTCGAACTTGTGTTAGTGTTGAAAAACCACTTTTCGCACTTGTGTTGGTGCAGGAAACCACTTTTGCACTTGTATTAGTGTGGAAAAACCACTTTTCGCACTTGTGTTAGTGTTGAAAAACCACTTTTCGCACTTGTGTTATTGTTGAAATCCACTTTTCGCACTTGTCTTAGTGTTGAAAAGCCACTTTTGGAACTTGTGTTGGTGCAGGAAACCACTTTTGCACTTGTATTAGTGTGGAAAAACCACTTTTCGCACTTGTGTTAGTGTTGAAAAACCACTTTTCGCACTTGTGTTAGTGTTGAAAAACCACTTTTCGCACTTGTGTTGGTGCAGGAAACCACTTTTGCACTTGTATTAGTGTGGAAAAACACTTTTTGCACTTGTGATAGTGTTGAAAAACCACTTTTCGCACTTGTGTTAGTGTTGAAAAACCACTTTTCGCACTTGTGTTGGTGCAGGAAACCACTATTGCACTTGTATTAGTGTGGAAAAAACACTTTTTGCACTTGTGATAGTGTTGAAAAACCACTTTTCGCACTTGTGTTAGTGTTGAAAAACCACTTTTCGCATTTGTGTTGATGCAGGAAACCACTTTTGCACTTGTATTAGTGTGGAAAAACCACTTTTCGCACTTGTGTTAGTGTTGAAAAACCACTTTTCGCACTTGTGTTAGTGTTGAAAAACCACTTTTCGCACTTGTGTTGGTGCAGGAAACCACTTTTGCACTTGTATTAGTGTGGAAAAACCACTTTTCGCACTTGTGTTAGTGTTGAAAAACCACTTTTCGCACTTGTGTTATTGTTGAAAATCCACTTTTCGCACTTGTCTTAGTGTTGAAAATCCACTTTTCGAACTTGTGTTGGTGCAGGAAACCACTTTTGCACTTGTATTAGTGTGGAAAAACCACTTTTCGCACTTGTGTTAGTGTTGAAAAACCACTTTTCGCACTTGTGTTAGTGTTGAAAAACCACTTTTCACACTTGTGTTGGTGCAGGAAACCACTTTTGCACTTGTGTTAGTGTTGAAAAACCACTTTTCGCACTCGTGTTGGTGCAGGAAACCACTTTTGCACTTGTATTAGTGTGGAAAAAACACTTTTTGCACTTGTGATAGTGTTGAAAAACAACTTTTCGCACTTGGGTTAATGTTGAAAAAACACTTTTCGCACTTGTGTTGGTGAAAGAAACCACTTTTGCACTTGTATTAGTGTGGAAAAAACACTTTTTGCACTTGTGTTAGTGTTGAAAAACCACTTTTTGCACTTGTGATAGTGTTGAAAAACCACTTTTCGCACTTGTGTTAGTGTTGAAAAACCACTTTTTGCACTTGTGTTAGTGTTGAAAAACCACTTTTCGCACTTGTGTTGGTGCAGGAAACCACTTTTGCACTTGTATTAGTGTGGAAAAAACACTTTTTGCACTTGTGATAGTGTTGAAAAACCACTTTTCGCACTTGTGTTGGTGCAGGAAACCACTTTTGCACTTGTATTAGTGTGGAAAAACCACTTTTCGCACTTGTGTTAGTGTTGAAAAACCACTTTTCACACTTGTGTTAGTGTTGAAAAACCACTTTTCGCACTTGTGTTGGTGCAGGAAACCACTTTTGCACTTGTATTAGTGTGGAAAAAACACTTTTTGCACTTGCGATAGTGTTGAAAAACCACTTTTTGCACTTGTGTTAGTGTTGAAAAACCACTTTTCGCACTTGTGTTGGTGCACAAAACCACTTTTGCACTTGTATTAGTGTGGAAAAACCACTTTTTGCACTTGTGAGTAGTGTATATATGTTGCTTCTGGGACACTCTCATTTTCCCATTGACTTACATGTTAATTTTTCCCCTCCCTCATTGCCCCTAAACACCTCTATTTCTCTCACCCTGTTCTTTACGAACCTTCTAATCTTTTGACATGTTATCCTTATTCATTAGACCACTTAAACAATGGTCCTTCTGTGTGAACCTGTGATCCTTCTGACCTTATGGACCTTTTAACCTTTTACTCTTAATATCATCTGGTGAATCATCTTTGACCCACTCAAACAACGACCCTACAAATATTTGTTTATGTGTGGGAAATAATTTAATTCTCCTACAACTCTCCTCACCGTCTAAAACATTAACAAAAAATATGTTTGAGTTTGGTTCTTTATTAAGATATTTTAACTGAGCTAAGATAAAATGGTAAACCTCCCTCAATGTTCTTGTTTGAGCGCCTCCAGTGCCACACACTTTTTGGTAGGCTCTGCCCACCTTTTGTTAAGCTCCGTCCACTTTTTGGTAAACCCCGCCCACTTTTGGTAAGCCACGCCCACCTTTTACTAAGCCCCGCCCACTTTTTGTTAGACCACGCCCACTTTTTGCTATGTCCCGCCCACTTTTGCTACGCTCCGCCCACTTTTGCTAAGTCCCACCCACTTTATAAACTCTTCAGCATTGTATCATTTCCAGGTAATACATTACATCATTTTCAGGGAATTTCCATCACATCATTTCCAGTTAAGACACGCCCAGGGAATTTCCACAGGAAATGACACACACCCAGCCCTTCTTATAAAAGGCACCGACCACACAGGCTTTTTCAAACACGCTTTCTGCTTCACTTGAGAATGGACTCCTATGCCGAAATGGAATGGGATAACTTTGCTATTCCTTGGAGTCCTACTACCTGTGTAGAACTCAACCTTCAGATTGATGAACTGGACTCGAACCTCTTATCAATGGAGGTAAGTTTGTTTATTTATTTATTTATTTATTTAATTTTTTTTTTTTTTTTTTTTTTTTAGATGAGACTCATGTAAGAGTTAACAAAGTTTATTTTAATATTCATAGAGCTTGATTTATACAAATAAAAATATTGTATTAAATTAATACATTGTTATTTTCTTTCACAGGAAATTGTATCTGAGATACGAAATGAAAATTCTGCTTTTAACACAACTTGGGATGAAGTTATTTTTTTGTTTGAAGACATTTTGAACAACCAAGACCCCCAGAACGAGTTCTACCTTGATGACCCAGCCAAAGAGTTATACCTTGGAGATCCACAAAATCCTGAAAAAGAGTTTTACCATGATGATACTTGTTGTGAGTTATCAAAACAAAACCCACTGAACAAGTTCTACCTTGATGAGCCAGAATACAAGTCATACATTGGAGACCCACAAATTTCTGAAAATTGGGAAAGGGGAGTTCTCCCTGATGGTCCGCAGTTATACTATGTGAGACACATCATAGAAACCCTAAAAAATTGTGAAATGGGAATTCTCCCTGATGGTCCGCAGTTATACTATGTGAGACACATCATAGAAACCCTAAAAAATTGGGCAAGGAGAGTTCTCCCTGATGGTCCGCAGTTATACTATGTGAGACACATCATAGAAACCCTAAAAAATTGGGAAACGGGAATTCTCCCTGATGGTCCGCAGTTATACTATGTGAGACACATCATAGAAACCCTAAAAAATTGGGCAAGGAGAGTTCTCCCTGATGGTCCGCAGTTATACTATGTGAGACACATCATAGAAACCCTAAAAAATTGGGAAAGGGAAGTTTTCCCTGATGGTCCGCAGTTATACTATGTGAGACTTATCACGGAAACCCCAAATATTTCTGAAAATTGTGGTTCTACCTTGGGGACTTGGAAAGATGGTTATATTTTTGGAGACTCGGAATGGGGGTTTTGTTTTGATGACTCGGAATGTGATACCTATCTTGGAGGCTCAACAGGAATGTGGTTATACCTTGGGAACTTGGAAAGTTGGTTTTATTTTGGAGACTCTACCTGTGGGGTCCATCTTGGAGACTCTTTGGATTCTAAAGCAATGAACAATGTTCTTTGTTTAATGACGCTTGATTTAAGCAATATCAAGAAAGTTCGAGGAAGAAAATGCTGGAAAATTCTTTCTTCCCATTTCTACTTCTTCAAACTTGAAAGCCTTGAAAGACAGAATTGGAAGAAGAGGAAAAAAAAAAAAATGAAATACATATTTTTTAAAAAGAAGAAAAAAAAGATTATGTTAGGGTTTGGGTGGGATTTTGAATGTGAGGGTTAGGGATGGGGTTGGGTTAGGGATGGGGTTGGGTTAGGGTTGGGATTTTGAATGTGAGGGTTGGGGTTGGGTTAGGGATGGGATTGGGTTAGGGTTGGGATTTTGAATGTGAGGGTTAGGGATGGGTTGGGGTTGGGTTAGGGATGGGGTTGGGTTAGGGTTGGGATTTTGAATGTGAGGGTTAGGGATGGGGTTGGGTTAGGGATGGGGTTGGGTTAGGGATGGGGTTGGGTTAGGGATGGGGTTGGGTTAGGGATTGGGTTGGGTTAGGGATGGGGTTGGGTTAGGAATGGGTTGGGTTAGGGATGGGGTTGGGTTAGGGATGGGTTTGGGTTAGGGATGGGTTTGGGTTAGGGATGGGTTTGGGTTAGGGATGGGGTTGGGTTAGGGTTTGTATATTATTATGACTCACTCACACATACACAAAAGTTAAGCCCCAACTGGAAAGTTGAGGGATTCTGTGTTTGGGGTTCACAGATTTAAAAACGTATCCCCATTATACACACACAAAAGTTAAGCCCCAACTGAAAAGTTGTGGGATTCTGTGTTTGGGGTTCACAGATTTAAAAACGTATCCCCATTATACACACTCAAAAGTTAAGCCCCAACTGAAAAGTTGTGGGATTCTGTGTTTGGGGTTCACAGATTTAAAAACGTATCCCCATTATACACACACAAAAGTTAAGCCCCAACTAAAAAGTTGTGGGATTCTGTGTTTGGGGTTCACAGATTCAAAAACGTATCCCCATTACATTTTATTTATTTATTTATTATTTTCAAGGGTATTATCTGCTTACTTGTGTTTTTTGTAATTCTTGTGAGTAAAATGAACCCAAGATTTCTTCTCCATTTAAATCATATAATTTGTAGGTCCAAGGGACTGTATCCATTACATCAACGATTTTAAATAATTCATTAGTCCATCTCTTTGTATAACCTTTCTCAAAATGGCTTTTCCATTTGTATATTCTTACAATATCACCAACTTTAAACTTGGGCTTTCTCAAATTAATCTCCTTTTCATATTCTAATTTTGTAAATGTTTCTGATGGTTTTGATTTTGTTGATGAATGAACTGTATTATTGTAATTATCTACAATATCCTGAATTAAATACACCCATTTTTGAGAACTGAGTTGTGTGAATTTTTTATATAATTTCTCTTTTAAAGTACGATTAAAACGCTCAATAACAACTGCCTTTCCTTCATTAAAGGTGCTGTATAATTTAATACCCTTCCCCTTAAGAAATTTCATGAATATTTTGTTATAGAACTCTGTTCCCTCATCAGTCCATAACTTCTTTGGTTTCCTTTTATCCCTATCAAATATTAGCTTAAAGGCTAACATTAAAGTATTACCTCTCTTGTTTTTCAAAGGAACAACCCAGGCAAATCTACTCCTCAAATCAATAACGGTTAAAGCATACCTGTATCCCCTGTCATTATTCAATTCAATTAAATCAGCGGACCATATGTGGTCGGTGTATTTAGAATAAACCTTCCTTCTTTTAAACTTTGTGATTATAGGTTTGTGTAATTCTTCAGCCAAAAGCTCCTCAGTCTTGATGACATCATTAGAGCCTAATAGTTTTTTGAGGAATAACCAAGACCAAGTTTCAATTTAGCATTTATCAAATTTCTCACAATAAACCTATCAACTTTCTCTCTCAACGTTGGATTTTGTATCAAAGACAAATTATACAACATTTCTCTGTCGGCTTTATGTTTTTCAGTCAACGTAGTGGTATCCCCATAAGCAATATCATGCTTCATACACACTTCATCAACCCTATTTGTAGGTTTAGACCAAGGTTTAGGATTGTTAGCCTCATCTAATCTTTTATCCAAGTTTGTTCCTGGACCACAGAAAGAATACCCTGGAAGGTGTAATTCCCCTGGAATTCCAGTTGTTGTAAATTTACTTCCTGACAGAAACTTTTGTATGTCTCCTCCTCTTTTAGGAGAGATGAATTGGCACTTTTTAGAGCCACACACTTGACATATTCCTTTTTGACAAACTCTATTATTTTTAGCTTTAACATAAGAGATATTTTTAGATTTAGTTTTCTTTTTACATTTGAGACAATAACTCATATTTATTTATCAGAAAAATTCCGACAGAGTATCAAAACCTTTTTGGTTTTCAACATATACATTTCAATCTTGATTTTTAAAACATAAAGAATCCTAAGGAATGCCTTCACTCTCTCCTCCATTTATTTACAAATAAAACTAACTAAAGTCAATTACACCGACATCATCAACCACATAATCTTTTCCTTCTTCTTCTTCTTTATCCCCACTTTCTCATTTAAATCTCCTCCCTGAAACTGAAGACATTGACGTCGTTATTCTTGAAAATAATATTTTCATTAGACTTCTCATTTCTTTATTTTCCTCCTCAGTGCGTTGAGTTTGATTTATTTGCTGTAATACCTTCAATCTTTTATTAATCTCACTGATTTCCATCTTTTTATATTTTTCCTCCCTCTCTCTTTGCTCCCTCTCCTCCTTCTCTCTTTTCTCCCTTTCCTCCTTCTCTCTTTTCTCCCTTTCCTCCCTCTCCTCCTCCTTTTTCTCCCTTTCCTCCTTCTCCTTTTTCTCTCTTTTCTCCCTTTCCTCCCTCTCCTCCTCCTTTTTCTCCCTTTCCTCCTTCTCCTTTTTCTCTCTTTCCTCCTTCTCTTCTTTAACTCCTTCCTCATTTATCTTAGCAATTTTTGATATCAATATTTTCACAGCATTCATTCTTTCTTTATTTTCCTCTTCGGTGAGTTGAGATTTATCTTCTTGCTGTAATACATCCACTCTTTTTTGAATCGCTCTGATTTCCATCTCCCTCTCCCCCCTCTCTCTTTGTTCCCTCTCCTCCTTCTCTCTTTTCTCTCTTTTCTCCTTCTCTTCTTCAACTCCTTCCTCATCCCTTGCTACCCTTGAGTTTGAACCCCAAAGAATATTATACATATACTCATCTGGATTTTGAGATATTCTTGTATCTATAATTATTTTTCTCATAATAGGATACCAATAAGATTTGTTGACGATTTCTAAAAGAGTTTTATATTTCATAACTTTGAGAAGTTCATTTTTATTTAATACTTTAAACAAGTCTCTATTTGTGGGTTTAACAATATCAGTATAAGGCCAGTTTTTTATGACAAAATTCCCATGTATATGCTCCAAATCATAAGGTATGTAATACCGAGCACCCTTTTCTTGTAGGTATCCTTGAATACAAAAATTATAATTCTCTTGTAGTCTTCTTCCTGCCATTTATGTATCAGAAATATATGTGAGATTAATATTATGACAGGTAATACCACCCCATCTTCCCACTACCAAATCGGTTTGTATTCCTCGGCTTTCTATCCTTATCTCATTACCTTCCTTCTTTGTCATGCGAACCATCGCTATACTATCATATATTTTTATTTTCTTAAAATCACGTATTTGTTGTTTACTAATTGTACTTCCACATAAATCCTTATCTTCACCAAGTGGATAATATTCTTCTTTACGAGACTGATTTAAATCATGTAGGTCTTCTATGTTTATTGAAAAAGACCAATTATACCCTAAATCAGGCATATCATACCCCCATTTATTAATTCGCATATTAACTAAATGTCCTTCTTTATAAAATTTAATTGTAAGCAGGTAGTTAAATTCAATGAGGAAAGGTGTATGGTCAGTATAACCAGGTGTTGTGGTTGTAAATTTTACTTGTTTCACAAAACGTGCTGTTTTCTTTAAAGATATATATTGTGATAAATCACTGAATCTAATCAAGTCATTCGCATCTGTAGGGTTTGGATAATTGATTAATTTATAAGTATTCTTCATATTAATATTTTTACTTACACTATATTTTTGTCGTTCAGCCTGTGCCTTTGTATAATAATTTGATAAATCAATATCCTGAGAGGATTTTCCAAAGATAGAACCATCTTTTCCAACATAGGTCATTTATATTAGATAAAAAATGATATCATAAAAATTTTCATTATTGTTGAGTTGAAATAATACATATAAACATAATTGGCCACAACATTTAGAATTAATTTCTTGAACTTGGAATGTTTGATAAACACCATTCTGTAAGAATTGTATTACTTCAACAGGTGGTGGCATACCATAACTATCAAAATAATATTTATCCTGACTATTATGAATACAAACCCAATGAGAACCATTCTGTGTGTCTAAATTCATAATAATATTCTTTGTATTCTTATTTATATGTATTAATTCATCTCTCATACAAATAACCACATTATCAATTTTTAGTGTTTTACAATACTTAGCTAGTTCTATATTTGACGTTGTATTCTTTCCAAATTGTTTAAACCATTTATCCATTTATTTATGAGAAAGATACAATCCATTACCCCGTTTAGTTAGTTTAACACCCGCTTGAGCGATAGAGGAAAGCATATCTCCAACCAACAATCTAGCTTTATCAGGTAGACTTTCAAGTTTTTGAGCAAAATCTACAATTACACCACTTCCACTAATTTGTTTCTCCAACTCCTTGTTATGTCTTTCCAATTCTTTTTGAGCTTTTAGTTGTGCCTTCCTTTCGTTAGCAGTTTTTACCGCTGCTGAAATACCACCAGTCAATGCTCCCGCCGCACTTAAACCAGCAAATAAAGGAATTAGAAACGGGAGAAATCCTCCTCTTGACTCATCTATTGAATATTTCTTTAACATAGGTTTCGTCATTTTAATTTTAAGTGATCCAACATCATTTAGTGTTTTTACTTGTGTGTGTGTGAGTAAAACATCAATTCTTACAGCTCCTTTTCTTTGAATTGTATTAACATTAATAATACAAGGCTTTTGATTTTGAATACAAGATGTTAATTTATTAAGATTGATTTGATTAACATATACCCCAACCATTTATTTATGAGAAAAAACCTATGTGATATTAATCATAACACCATTATCTGTATTAATCTGTAATTCTGTTTCCTCCAAAAGCAAACAATATGCATTAACCTCTTCACTCTCCCCTCTTTCAATGTATAGAGAAGTATCCACTCGATTAGACTTTATAGTTTCCTTTTGAGAACTCAGGTCAATTGCGTAGATTGTATATAAACCTTTAAATGCAACCATATCCAAAATAGGATCATTATTACCATTACTTTCACACACTTTTTGGTAGGACTTGTAGGCTTCCGCATAATCATTTTTTTCCCAATCAATTTCCAATCTATCTCGCGGATAAAATGTGCCATCAAGAGAAACCCGAAGTTGTTTCACCTTAGCATTATCACTCAGCGCATTATTCTTATTAGTACCCTCCTCTCCATCTGGTTTTTTAAAAATGAGCCATAGGTATCGTGGCTTTCCTTCAAGAACACCCAAATTCCAAGTGTAGGTAGTGTGTTCCAGTTTAACGTGTTGACATCTTCTTTTAAGGTATGATACATTTAGCGGTTTCTTTGAGTTAAGTCTTCTATTTAACATCTCCTCCGTTTTAAGATTAGGAGTATATTCATTGATATACCAACACAAATCATTAATAACAAATTTATTATTGTCGCCAAAAGCATTTTCAGCCCCAAAAAGCAATCTATTTACATTATCATTCCTTTGTAGTTGAAATCTAATTTTAAGACCATACAAAACTTTATCATAATCACAAAATCCAAATATACCTTTAAGAGGTACTGCTACGGTAAAACTATTCTCAGCTTTTGCGTCATCATTATACATTGACTTCCTTTGACTATAACCAGGGTCTGTGTTTGTTCCCGTTGACATATCAGGAATAAAGCCTTCAACAGCTCCCTTACCCATTCTATCACCAAACGAATATAGTGTAAATTTCATCATTTCAGATGTAGCAGAGACATAATCAACCGCTTCAACCTCTTGTGTTCCAATATACAGGCGAACACTGTCAAACATTTTCCAGAAGAAATCATTTACGAGTGTAGCATTAGTATTATTCGCAGCCTTAGTGAATTTAAATTTACACAGCAAGAAACTATCAGCTATATTCAAGTAAGTTTGTTGATTATTTATTTCAAAACTTTTTGTTCCGTTTGAATTCCAGTCGGTTCCTGTAATAGCATTTACCTTAAAATAGTCTTCCTTTTTAGTAGAGTTTGAAATGATAATCGTATCATCCAAATCATAGATACTATCAATCGCTTCCATACTTGTATTTATATAGTATTAAAATTGTTGAAACCCTGACCCAAGTATTTTAATGATTTTTTGTCGTTCTTGTGAAGATAGTTGAGTTTTACCTTTTTTAATTTCTTTGATTGCTTGTAATTTATGGGACTCCTTTTGAGCATCTTTTATACTCTTTACAACACCTGCTACATTTCCCATGAGAGAAGCAGTTGAACCAATTAGGTCTTTATGTTTAAGAATGGTTGAACCAATACCCATTAGAGTATCAATTATCCCATCTCCTTTATTTCGAAATTGATGACCCACACCCCGTTGTCTCTTAGGTTTATAGTATCCTTTACCCACATACCTTGTATAGTCTGGTGAAAGGAACATGCCCTCCCCTGTAATTATTTTATATTTTCCCAACTCGTGTTTTCTTACAATAACCATTATTTATTTATTGAAAAACTTCACGTAGGTGAATTCTGATGGATATAATTTCATCATTAAAGGATATCATACGATTATCTTGGTCGGTTATCCTAAAATTTACTCTGTATATGGTTTTTCCTGACACAGGTAAATAGACAAGATTTTTTGGTTCCATATTAAATTTATAACCAATCGGGGTTGAGTATGCACTGAATGAAAATATTGTATTTGTTCTTATTCCATCGTTATAAGCACCATCAATCAAATCACAATGAATTAATACTGAATTTATACCGGAGGATATTTGGATAACATTATCACTGTAAAACGTCCCGTTATTTTCAATCTTTTTTGAAGAGAAACCCAATAGCTCTCTAAACGAATTTTCAATCGTGAAATCAACTTTATAATTATTTTTAAGTTTAATAGTTGATTTTGAAGTGTGTTTTTGAATATCTATTACAATATTTTTTGGTTCATCACCTTTTTCTTTCATAAGGCGAGAGACTTCTGAAGATATTTGAGAAATCTCGTAAGCTCCAGGTGAAACGGTTATAGTTTTATATCCACTTCCTGGATTATAACTAAACTTGTTGTTTTTCTCTGTGATATTAAACAAGGTATTATAAGTTTCCATTGACAATAAAGATGCCTCATATGAGGTAAGGGGGTCAAGTTGTAGTGGGTAAGGGAATGAAGCTGTGTAATCGCTCGTTGTGAAATTAAAACTAAGAATTGTGCTTCTCATCTTATTTAATATCTAATAAAATATCTTTGTATTGACATTTATTAATTATTTTCATATTCATCAACTGATCTAAAATGGCTGAGGATTCATTAAAACAATTGTTGTTTCCAGCCTTCTTACTACCTAACAACAATAATAGCCTATTAACTAATTGTGATGGGTCATTTGGAAGAAAACTAACACCCGAACCAAGCTTACTTAAAGCATCAATAATATGTTTCTCCTTCTCATTCTTCTTACTTTTACCAGCAACAGAAACTCCATAATCAAGTGCATTTAACAACTCAATATATACCCTATCTTCCTCTCTTTCCATATCAAGTGGTTCCTCAAAATATTTTGAACCGCTGAATCCGGGGTTTGTTAGAAGAAACATTAATCTTGGAGTTAATTTAACATTTGGTTGAGTAGAACTCAAGAACATCAATTCATCATTAAATATCAATACCTTTTCTTCCACAAGATGAAACACTGCTGGTTCTTCTGTTGGAATGAGACCTGCTCTGGTTTTTGAACCCGCCGAATATTCATTGTTTTGAAGAGCTTCCACAACATAATTAGGGGGTTGATTTACCTGCTCAAGTTTCCGAAATAATCCCTCGTCATCATATTCTAATTCACCAAGTTCTTGTTTTGTTATCTGACTAAAATCTTTGAGCATTTGAAGTTTTTTCGGAGTAAATTCTACCGTGGGAACTGTAGGTGATTGTTGAGTTTTCAAAAGTGGTTTAAAGAATTTCTCTTGTTTTCTTTCAAAGGCTTCTTCACCAGTTAGTTTCTGTCTCCGTTTCTTCTTTATCTCTTCCTGTTGTTTAACAACTTTTGAAACTAATTGTTGATGTTCCTTAAACTTTCTTTCTCTTTCTTCGGTATTCATTTTCTGTATTTATTTATTGAAAAATATCATTTAATGAATTGTAAAGGTCAATGGGAAAATTTTCCTTTTCTTCATCATTATAGTAAATGTGTTGAAATAAATCTTTTTCTTTAAATATTTCATCAAATTCTTTATTGGTATTAATACGAGTTGTTATTTCTTCTTCACTAATACTTGTATCTCTGCTTTTCATACGTTTGCGTTGAATCTCCTCATCGATATCAAAACCGAATGATAAAATCTTAACTCCATCACCACACAATTGTTTAATAATTTGTCTCATTCCTTCAGGATTAGTTTCTAAAATCCCAAGACCATTAGATTTTACTTTATTTAACTCACTCTTACAATGTGAATATTTTGTAGAACCAAGAGAGACCTCCTCAAATATTTGACCTTCGTTCCTCAATCGCATATGTTCCTCCATTGAAATGTAGTAATAATCTTTCCCTTCTACTTCTCCTGGTCGCTTTGCTCTGGTTGTAGTACTCACAAAACGAATCATAGGGTGTTTTTTAAAAAAACTTACAATCTTTTCATTTTTACTATTCAAGAGTTTAGATTTATGAAAGTTCTTTCCAGAAGCAGATTTACCCACAAGGTTAATAATAATTGTTGTCATTTATATATGTAATTATGTTTAAAATAAAAATACATCCTTTAATATCTCATCTTGTTTCACAACAATATATTTATATTTTCCAATCGTGTGTTTCATATAATTTTCAAATTCTTTTTTACTACATAACGTAGAGCAATTATCTCTCCAAAAATTATTTACATCTATTGAATTTAACTTAAATAAAATAAAAGTATTGGCATTGTTTCTTATTGAGCGTCGAGGGAGTTGAAAATATGACTGACTAAGATAAATACAATTACAAGAAGAATGTCTCCCTCTTGTATAGTAGCTGTCCATTACTGTTTGGTTTCTCTCATTAACACAATCATCAAAGATGACGAGGTTCTTTTTTGATTTATCTAAATCTTGAGGTGAAGGTATATCATCCGTATTATCACTGAGAATACAAGTTATGGGTTTTGGTTTCGATTTTGATTTCTGTGTATCACAAAATAATTGTATTATATCTTCAATATTATAATCATTTAGTTTGTTTTGAAGTTTAAATAAACCGATAATGTCTTCCTTTTTAAGACCTGCATTAAAACCCTGTGAGAGTAGTTGATACTCGGGTTGAAAACTAGACTTTGTAAAAATTATTAAATTATCATAATCTAAAAAATTAGGACCAAGGAGCATCTTTAAAAGTAAACAGGTTTTTCCACATCCGCTTGAACCAACTATTAGACATCTCAATGAATTTGGAATGTTTTTATGGTTATTAAATTTTATCTTATTTTCCCAAACGGGTAAAAAATCATTCATTTATATATTTGGAAAACAAGTCATCTAACTTTTTTTGAGCTATTTTAGAAACTCTATATTTTATCCTGAGTTCGGGTTTAATTTCAAAATAATTCATTATTTTATTTATATAGTATCTTGTATTAACATGTCCATTAAAATTATTTTGAATAATAAATATCATTAAACCCTTATACATTTCCTCAATACAAATAGTCTCTTCCCTTGAAAGAAATGGTGTATTATCATCACAATACTTAACATTCATCTCTCTTATTAATCTTGTAAAGTAATTCATTTTTGGTTCTAATTTAAAAGAGTTATATATTTTTTTATATTTTTTATTATCATTAATTAAAATTAAATCACAGAAAATACATTGTTTATATGAACCCTCATTATTAAGCCCTATTCTATCACAAGCCGGACAATTCTCTAATTTATCATATGGAGAGTCTGGAAATTCTAAATATCCTTCAGAACTTATCATATTTATGTGGTAAATTTTTGCTTAAACTAAACGCAAGTTTATTCATTAATAAATACAATGTTTCAAAGCACAAAAGACAAATTTCAATCAATCTCTACTTCGGTGGAAGATATAGAAAAATATGTCAAAGATGTTAAATTGAACAAAGATAAATATGGAAATTTTTGGGTAAAACCAGTTATGGAAAATAACATGAGCCCCTCTATTTCATTTAAAGGAAGAGCTCTAACTATACCTGGAAAGACATCCATTAAAGTAAATCTAACAAAAGTTTCTCCTCTACTCCTGGCAATTTATTCAAAGCTTGAAAAAGTGATTGACCACGATACTTTGAAAAAGAATGATAAGACCATTAATAATTCTAGAGGAGACATTTGTATTTTCTTTAATAATCCAAAGGGTGTAGATCTAAGTAAAATGAATGATGTTAATATTTCTGGTGAAATGTCATTTCGTTCTATGATAGTTAGAGATTATTTAAAGATAACTTTTGATATAAAAATTGTAGAGATTGAATCTGTTAATGAAAGAAAGTATATAGATATTGATGGGAATATTTTTCTTGCTAATTAAATATGAGTCAATACAGCAGTGAAGATTTTACTATTTCATTGAACTCAGACGATAGTGATGATAGTATTTCATTGAACTTGGACGATGGTGATGATAGTATTTCATTGAACACAGATGATAGTTATGATACTAATAGTTTGTGCTCAAATGATAGTTATGAGAGTAGCTTTATTGATGACTCTGAGTATGATTCTGAGTATTCATGTGATAGTTATGACTTAGATGATTCTGAGTGAAAAAGTGTTTTAGTTTAAGCACAGCGATATATATAAAACGGAGCTGTAAAGCTCAAAAGTGTTTTATTTTAAGCACAGTGATATATATAAAACACCACGTTTTCTCACGCTATAAATATGGTTTATTGTGATACTTGCGAGAAGGAAGTAAAATATTATAAACAACATATTCTCACCGCAAAACATACATACAACATTTTAAACAAACTTTCCCCTCTTCCACCTGAAACAAAACACTGTTCTACATGTAATAAAAATATCCTCAAGAAAGGCTTCAAAATACATCTTAAAACAAATCTACATTTATCAAATTTTATCACAACTAAAAACTCTGATGGAGCATTCAAAGGACATATTAAAATAAGAGTCTTTAACTTCAAACCTCCTGAACCAGAGTCTATAGTTGATGCTGTAGAAATAGTTAAACCTGCTGTTCAAACGTTGATTGAAAAAACACTAAAGGAAATGAAACCACTTAAATTTTATATGGGAGTAAAATTAGAAATGACAAAGGATGAAGGAGTTATAGATGCACCATACATGAGAACTGAGCCACACTTTATATCTTCATATCAAGATTTTAAAACATCAGGAGTCTATGATGAACTTATTAAACAAGAGCAAGATGTGGATAATTCAATCGTAGGAAGTGGATTCAATATAGGAAAAATTATTTACATAGACATTCATATTCTTAAATCAGATCCTCTAAAAGCTTCTTCTTACATTGATTTACCCAGTGTTATCAAAAATAGAAAAGCAGTTATCAATATCAAAAATAAAGACAATAAATGTTTTCTCTGGTCTATTTTAGCACACTTACATCCTCCACATTTTCATGATGAAAGAGTATCTCATTATAAAAAATATGAGAATACATTAAATACGAAACATTTAAAGTTTCCGATGACTTTAAATGATATTCCTAAATTTGAAAAGATGAATAATTTATCAGTTAATGTTTATGGTCTAACAGAAACAAACAACATTCAGGTTTTAAAGCTTTCTGACAGTTGTAAACAAACTCATATTAATCTTCTATATTTTAATTCAGACGAAAATTCACATTATACATACATCAAAGATATTACAAAATTAATAAAACCACAAGTATGTAAAAGAACAAATAAAATATATATTTGTATGCGTTGTCTTAACTTCTTCCATACACAAGAAAGATTAGATAAACATTCAAATTATTGTGGTGAACATAAATCAACGGTAATCAACATGCCTAAAAAAGACTCAAAGATCACATTCAAAGATGAAAAGAAAACAATAAAACATCCATTTGTTATATATGCTGATTTTGAAAGTATTTTAGAAAAAATTGATACTGCTTCTCCAGATCCAAAAGAATCATACACAAATAAATATCAAAAACATACTCCTTGTGGTTTTTGTTATTATATCAAATCATCCGTTGGTGATAAATATAACAAGTTAGAGATGTATAGAGGCTCAAATACCCCAGAGGAGTTTGTGAAACGACTAGAAAAAGACTGTGTTCGATTAACCAAGATAATGAGAGAAACCAATAAACCAATGTCCTTAACAAGTAAAGAAAAAAGGGAATTTATAAAAAACAATGTCTGTCATATTTGTGAGGAGAAAATTGGTAAAGGTCTAAAGGTTAGAGACCATTGTCATCTCACTGGTAAATATAGAGGTCCGGCTCATCAAAGTTGTAATATTAATTATCAACTCCCCTCTTTCATTCCTGTCTTTCTTCATAACAACGCTCATTATGATACACATCTATTTATCAAGGAACTCTCAAAGACTTCTGGAAGTATCTCAGCAATTCCAAACACGGATCAGAAATACATTTCATTCACAAAAACAATTCACACATCTCCTATTACTCATATCAGATTTCTTGATACATTTAAATTCATGGCAAGTCCATTGGCTAACTTGGTTCAAAATCTAAAAGAGTTTCCATGTCTTTCAGAGTATTTTTTAGATAAAGATTTTCTAACACAAAAGGGAATTTACCCCTATGACTATATGGACTCATTTGAGAGATTCAATGAAACACAACTTCCTTTAAAAGAAAATTTCTATAACAAATTAAATAATAGTCATATATCTGATAAAGATTATGTACACGCACAAAATGTTTGGAAAAAATATAACATTAAGAATCTTGGTGAGTATCACGATTTGTACCTCAAAACTGATGTGCTTTTGTTGGCCGATGTATTTGAAGCCTTTAGATCTGTTTGTCGCACTGGATATGGATTGGATCCTGCTCACTACTACACAGCACCTGGATTGGCCTGGAGTGCGATGTTGAAAATGACAAAACAAGATTTGGATTTGATAACCGATGTTGATATGCTTTTGATGATTGAAAAGGCAAAAAGAGGTGGAATTTCACAAGTCTGCTCGAGTAGATACGCAAAAGCAAATAACAAATATCTTCCAAATTATGATCCAACGAAAGAGAGTTCTTACTTGATGTACTATGACGCGAACAACCTGTATGGCTGGGCAATGTCTCAGGCTCTTCCTTATGGAAAACTTAGATGGGTAAAGGAAAAAGACTACAAAAACGTTTTACAAGATGTATGTATCTCTACACAAAAAGAATTGGATGAAGAAAAAGTTGGTTATTATTTTGAAATTGATTTAAAATATCCAGAGGAACTCCATAACCTACACAAAGATCTCCCATTTGCTTGTGAGAAAGAAAGTCCAAAGAAAGAATGGTTGAGTGATTATCAACGATCGTTTGATATAGGTGAATCAACAGAAAAATTACTTACTACATTATATAACAAGAAAAATTATGTTCTACACCAAAGAAATTTGCGACAATATTTATCAAAAGGTCTAAGAGTAGAGAAGATCCATAGGGTTCTAAAGTTCAATCAAAGTCATTGGTTAAAGGGGTACATTGATTTTAATACACAAAGAAGAACAGAGTCAAAAACAGATTTTGAGAAAGACTTTTATAAATTGATGAATAATGCGGTCTTTGGTAAGACTATGGAGAATGTGAGGAAAAGACAAAATATCAGACTATCAACATCTTGGGAACAAGCATCAAAATTAATTAATAGACCGAGTTTTACTCGAGCTGAGGTCTTTACTGAGAACTTTTGTGCGATCCATTTGATTAAAGAGAGTATTGAAATGAACAAACCTATTTATATTGGAACAACAATTCTTGATTTATCAAAGTCATTAATGTATGATTACTTTTATAATAACTTGAGGAAGAAATATCAAAATGATGTTAATCTACTTTATATGGATACAGATAGTTTTATTTTGAAAATTAATACCAACGATGTTTATTCAGACATGAAAAGAGACATTAATATCTATGACACGAGTAATTACAGTCCAGAGAGTGAGTTGTTCTCTTCTAAAAATAAAAAGGTGATTGGAAAGTTCAAGGATGAATTAGGAGGAAATGTTATGAGTGAATTTGTGGGATTGAGGTCTAAGGCTTATGCTTATAAATACATTGTGAATAACGTCGAAAAGACTGATAAGAAGTTAAAAGGTGTAAAGAAAAATGTTATTAAAGAAACAATAAACTTTAAGGATTATTATAACTGTTTAACAACAAAGAAAGAAGAGTTTAGAAAGATTAATGGAATAAGAAGTTATAAACATCAATTATATTCAGAAGAGATGAATAAGAAAGCATTGGGGGCTTTTGATGATAAGAGGTTTATTTTAGAAAATGGAATTGATAGTCTCCCTTATGGTTATATAAGTATATAAGTGATAAGTTAAAAAGGGGGTTAGGGATTTTAACGGGCTACCGCCGCCTTTTTACTATTATATAAATGATAGAACCAAGTACCAACCAGACTAAAGAGTGGAGGTGTAATCAACCTTGGTATATAAATGGTAAACATAACGAATGTGAAAAATATCAAATAGGTATAATTGAAAAGACAACTGGTAAAACAATTTACAAAACAAATAAGAGAATTAATTTAAATACCGGTGAATTGGGTAAAAAAGATGGAAATATTTTTGAGTGGACGGAAAACTTTGATGGTTGTCAGGAAAATATATACTTTAATTTAAAAATGGTATGTGGCACTGGAGGCGCTCAAACAAGAACATTGAGGGAGGTTTACCATTTTATCTTAGCTCAGTTAAAATATCTTAATAAAGAAACAAACTCAAACATATTTTTTGTTAATGTATTAGACGGTGAGGAGAGTTGTAGGAGAATTAAATTATTTCCCACACATAAACAAATATTTGTAGGGTCGTTGTTTGAGTGGGTCAAAGATGATTCACCAGATGATATTAAGAGTAAAAGGTTAAAAGGTCCATAAGGTCAGAAGGATCACAGGTTCACACAGAAGGACCATTGTTTAAATGGTCTAATGAATAAGGATAACATGTCAAAAGGTTAGAAGGTTCGTAAAGAACAGGGTGAGAGAAATAGAGGTGTTTAGGGGCAATGAGGGAGGGGAAAAATTAACATGTAAGTCAATGGGAAAATGAGAGTGTCCCAGAAGCAACATATATACACTACTCTTGTGATAGTGTTGAAAAACCACTTTTCGCACTTGTGTTAGTGTTGAAAAACCACTTTTCGCACTTGTGTTGGTGCAGGAAACCACTATTGCACTTGTATTAGTGTGGAAAAACACTTTTTGCACTTGTGATAGTGTTGAAAAACCACTTTTCGCACTTGTGTTAGTGTTGAAAAACCACTTTTTGCACTTGTGTTGGTGCAGGAAACCACATTTGCACTTGTATTAGTGTGGAAAAACACTTTTCGCACTTGTGTTAATGTTGAAAAACCACATTTCGCACTTGTGTTAGTGTTGAAAAACCACTTTTCGCACTTGTGTTGGTGCAGGAAACCACTTTTGCACTTGTATTAGTGTGGAAAACCACTTTTCGCACTTGTGATAGTGTTGAAAAACCACTTTTCGCACTTGTGTTAGTGTTGAAAAACCACTTTTTGCACTTGTGTTGGTGCAGGAAACCACATTTGCACTTGTATTAGTGTGGAAAAACCACTTTTCGCACTTGTGATAGTGTTGAAAAACCACTTTTCGCACTTGTGTTAGTGTTGAAAAACCACTTTTTGCACTTGTGATAGTGTTGAAAAAACACTTTTCGCACTTGTGTTGGTGAAGGAAGCCACTTTTGCACTTGTATTAGTGTGGAAAAAACACTTTTGCACTTGTGATAGTGTTGAAAACCCACTTTTCGAACTTGTGTTAGTGTTGAAAAACCACTTTTCGCACTTGTGTTGGTGCAGGAAACCACTTTTGCACTTGTATTAGTGTGGAAAAACCACTTTTCGCACTTGTGTTAGTGTTGAAAAACCACTTTTCGCACTTGTGTTATTGTTGAAATCCACTTTTCGCACTTGTCTTAGTGTTGAAAAGCCACTTTTGGAACTTGTGTTGGTGCAGGAAACCACTTTTGCACTTGTATTAGTGTGGAAAAACCACTTTTCGCACTTGTGTTAGTGTTGAAAAACCACTTTTCGCACTTGTGTTAGTGTTGAAAAACCACTTTTCGCACTTGTGTTGGTGCAGGAAACCACTTTTGCACTTGTATTAGTGTGGAAAAACACTTTTTGCACTTGTGATAGTGTTGAAAAACCACTTTTTGCACTTGTGTTAGTGTTGAAAAACCACTTTTCGCACTTGTGTTGGTGCAGGAAACCACTTTTGCACTTGTATTAGTGTGGAAAAAACACTTTTCGCACTTGTGATAGTGTTGAAAAACCACTTTTGCACTTGTGTTAGTGTTGAAAAACCACTTTTCGCACTCGTGTTGGTGCAGGAAACCACTTTTGCACTTGTATTAGTGTGGAAAAAACACTTTTTGCACTTGTGATAGTGTTGAAAAACCACTTTTCGCACTTGTGTTAATGTTGAAAAAACACTTTTCGCACTTGTGTTGGTGAAAGAAACCACTTTTGCACTTGTATTAGTGTGGAAAAAACACTTTTGCACTTGTGATAGTGTTGAAAAACCACTTTTTGCACTTGTGTTAGTGTTGAAAAACCACTTTTCGCACTTGTGTTGGTGCACGAAACCACTTTTGCACTTGTATTAGTGTGGAAAAACCACTTTTTGCACTTGTGATAGTGTTGAAAAACCACTTTTCGCACTTGTGTTAGTGTTGAAAAACCACTTTTCGCACTTGTATTGGTGCAGGAAACCACAATTCACTTGTATTAGTGTGGAAAAAACACTTTTTGCACTTGTGATAGTGTTGAAAAACCACTTTTCGCACTTGTGTTAGTGTTGAAAAACCACTTTTCGCACTTGTGTTGATGCAGGAAACCACTTTTGCACTTGTATTAGTGTGGAAAAACCACTTTTCGCACTTGTGTTAGTGTTGAAAAACCACTTTTCGCACTTGTGTTAGTGTTGAAAAACCACTTTTCGCACTTGTGTTGGTGCAGGAAACCACTTTTGCACTTGTATTAGTGTGGAAAAAACACTTTTCGCACTTGTGTTAGTGTTGAAAAACCACATTTCGCACTTGTGTTAGTGTTGAAAAACCACTTTTCGCACTTGTGTTGGTGCAGGAAACCACTTTTGCACTTGTATTAGCGTGGAAAAAACACTTTTCGCACTTGTGTTAGTGTTGAAAAACCACTTTTCGCACTTGTGTTAGTGTTGAAAAACCACTTTTCGCACTTGTGTTGGTGCAGGAAACCACTTTTGCACTTGTATTAGTGTGGAAAAAACACTTTTTGCACTTGTGATAGTGTTGAAAACCACTTTTCGCACTTGTGTTGGTGCAGGAAACCACTTTTGCACTTGTATTAGTGTGGAAAAACCACTTTTCGCACTTGTGTTAGTGTTGAAAAACCACTTTTCGCACTTGTGTTAGTGTTGAAAAACCACTTTTCGCACTTGTGTTGGTGCAGGAAACCACTATTGCACTTGTATTAGTGTGGAAAAAACACTTTTTGCACTTGTGATAGTGTTGAAAAACCACTTTTTGCACTTGTGTTAGTGTTGAAAAACCACTTTTCGCACTTGTGTTGGTGCACGAAACCACTTTTGCACATGTATTAGTGTGGAAAAAACACTTTTTGCACTTGTGATAGTGTTGAAAAACCACTTTTCTCACTTGTGTTAGTGTTGAAAAACCACTTTTCGCACTTGTGTTGGTGCAGGAAACCACTTTTGCACTTGTATTAGTGTGGAAAAACCACTTTTCGCACTTGTGATAGTGTTGAAAAACCACTTTTCGCACTTGTGTTAGTGTTGAAAAACCACTTTTCGAACTTGTGTTAGTGTTTAAAAACCACTTTTTGCACTTGTGATAGTGTTGAAAAAACACTTTCCGAACTTGTGTTGGTGCAGGAAACCACTTTTGCACTTGTATAAGTGTGGAAATACCACTTTTCGCACTTGTGTTAGTGTTGAAAAACCACTTTTCGCACTTGTGTTAGTGTTGAAAAACCACTTTTCGCACTTGTGTTGGTGCAGGAAACCACTTTTGCACTTGTATTAGTGTGGAAAAAACACTTTTTGCACTTGTGATAGTGTTGAAAAACCACTTTTTGCACTTGTGTTAGTGATGAAAAACCACAATTCGCACTTGTGTTGGTGAACGAAACCACTTTTGCACTTGTATTAGTGTGGAAAAACCACTTTTCGCACTTGTGATAGTGTTGAAAAACCACTTTTCGCACTTGCGTTAGTGTTGAAAAACCACTTTTTGCACTTGTGATAGTGTTGAAAAAACACTTTTCGCACTTGTGTTGGTGAAGGAAACCACTTTTGCACTTGTATTAGTGTGGAAAAAACACTTTTTGCACTTGTGATAGTGTTGAAAAACCACTTTTCGAACTTGTGTTAGTGTTGAAAAACCACTTTTCGCACTTGTGTTTGTGCGGGAAACCACTTTTGCACTTGTATTAGTGTGGAAAAAACACTTTTTGCACTTGTGATAGTGTTGAAAAACCACTTTTCGCACTTGTGTTAATGTTGAAAAAACACTTTTCGCACTTGTGTTGGTGAAAGAAACCACTTTTGCACTTGTATTAGTGTGGAAAAAACACTTTTTGCACTTGTGTTAGTGTTGAAAAACCACTTTTCGCACTTGTGTTGGTGCAGGAAACCACTTTTGCACTTGTATTAGTGTGGAAAAACCACTTTTTGCACTTGTGTTAGTGTTGAAAAACCACTTTTCACACTTGTGTTAGTGTTGAAAAACCACTTTTCGCACTTGTGTTGTTGCAGGAAACCACTTTTGCACTTGTATTAGTGTGGAAAAAACACTTTTTGCACTTGTGATAGTGTTGAAAAACCACTTTTTGCACTTGTGTTAGTGTTGAAAAACCACTTTTCGCACTTGTGTTGGTGCACGAAACCACTTTTGCACTTGTATTAGTGTGGAAAACCACTTTTTGCACTTGTGGAAGTGTTGAAAAACCACTTTTCGCACTTGTGTTAGTGTTGAAAAACCACTTTTCGCACTTGTGTTGGTGCAGGAAACCACTATTGCACTTGTATTAGTGTGGAAAAAACACTTTTTGCACTTGTGATAGTGTTGAAAAACCACTTTTCGCACTTGTGTTAGTGTTGAAAAACCACTTTTCGCATTTGTGTTGATGCAGGAAACCACTTTTGCACTTGTATTAGTGTGGAAAAACCACTTTTCGCACTTGTGTTAGTGTTGAAAAACCACTTTTCGCACTTGTGTTAGTGTTGAAAAACCACTTTTCGCACTTGTGTTGGTGCAGGAAACCACTTTTGCACTTGTATTAGTGTGGAAAAACCACTTTTCGCACTTGTGTTAGTGTTGAAAAACCACTTTTCGCACTTGTGTTATTGTTGAAAATCCACTTTTCGCACTTGTCTTAGTGTTGAAAATCCACTTTTCGAACTTGTGTTGGTGCAGGAAACCACTTTTGCACTTGTATTAGTGTGGAAAAACCACTTTTCGCACTTGTGTTAGTGTTGAAAAACCACTTTTCGCACTTGTGTTAGTGTTGAAAAACCACTTTTCACACTTGTGTTGGTGCAGGAAACCACTTTTGCACTTGTGTTAGTGTTGAAAAACCACTTTTCGCACTCGTGTTGGTGCAGGAAACCACTTTTGCACTTGTATTAGTGTGGAAAAAACACTTTTTGCACTTGTGATAGTGTTGAAAAACCACTTTTCGCACTTGGGTTAATGTTGAAAAAACACTTTTCGCACTTGTGTTGGTGAAAGAAACCACTTTTGCACTTGTATTAGTGTGGAAAAAACACTTTTTGCACTTGTGTTAGTGTTGAAAAACCACTTTTTGCACTTGTGATAGTGTTGAAAAACCACTTTTCGCACTTGTGTTAGTGTTGAAAAACCACTTTTTGCACTTGTGTTAGTGTTGAAAAACCACTTTTCGCACTTGTGTTGGTGCAGGAAACCACTTTTGCACTTGTATTAGTGTGGAAAAACCACTTTTCGCACTTGTGTTAGTGTTGAAAAACCACTTTTCACACTTGTGTTAGTGTTGAAAAACCACTTTTCGCACTTGTGTTGGTGCAGGAAACCACTTTTGCACTTGTATTAGTGTGGAAAAAACACTTTTTGCACTTGCGATAGTGTTGAAAAACCACTTTTTGCACTTGTGTTAGTGTTGAAAAACCACTTTTCGCACTTGTGTTGGTGCACAAAACCACTTTTGCTCTTGTATTAGTGTGGAAAAACTACTTTTTGCACTTGTGATAGTGTTGAAAAACCACTTTTCGCACTTGTGTTAGTGTTGAAAAACCACTTTTCGCACTTGTGTTGGTGCAGGAAACCACTATTGCACTTGTATTAGTGTGGAAAAACACTTTTTGCACTTGTGATAGTGTTGAAAAACCACTTTTCGCACTTGTGTTAGTGCGAAAAACCACTTTTTGCACTTGTGTTGGTGCAGGAAACCACATTTGCACTTGTATTAGTGTGGAAAAACACTTTTCGCACTTGTGTTAGTGTTGAAAAACCACATTTCGCACTTGTGTTAGTGTTGAAAAACCACTTTTCGCACTTGTGTTGGTGAAAGAAACCACTTTTGCACTTGTATTAGTGTGGAAAAAACACATTTTGCACTTGTGTTAGTGTTGAAAAACCACTTTTTGCACTTGTGATAGTGTTGAAAAACCACTTTTCGCACTTGTGTTAGTGTTGAAAAACCACTTTTTGCACTTGTGTTAGTGTTGAAAAACCACTTTTCGCACTTGTGTTGGTGCAGGAAACCACTTTTGCACTTGTATTATTGTCGAAAAAACACTTTTTGCACTTGTGATAGTGTTGAAAAACCACTTTTCGCACTTGTGTTGGTGCAGGGAACCACTTTTGCACTTGTATTAGTGTGGAAAAACCACTTTTTGCACTTGTGTTAGTGTTGAAAAACCACTTTTCACACTTGTGTTAGTGTTGAAAAACCACTTTTCGCACTTGTGTTGGTGCAGGAAACCACTTTTGCACTTGTATTAGTGTGGAAAAAACACTTTTTGCACTTGTGATAGTGTTGAAAAACCACTTTTTGCACTTGTGTTAGTGTTGAAAAACCACTTTTCGCACTTGTGTTGGTGCACGAAACCACTTTTGCACTTGTATTAGTGTGGAAAAACCACTTTTTGCACTTGTGATAGTGTTGAAAAACCACTTTTCGCACTTGTGTTAGTGTTGAAAAACCACTTTTCGCACTTGTGTTGGTGCAGGAAACCACTATTGCACTTGTATTAGTGTGGAAAAAACACTTTTTGCACTTGTGATAGTGTTGAAAAACCACTTTTTGCACTTGTGTTAGTGTTGAAAAACCACTTTTTGCACTTGTGTTGGTGCAGGAAACCACATTTGCACTTGTATTAGTGTGGAAAAAACACTTTTCGCACTTGTGTTAGTGTTGAAAAACCACATTTCGCACTTGTGTTAGTGTTGAAAAACCACTTTTCGCACTTGTGTTGGTGTTGAAAAACCACTTTTCGCACTTGTGATAGTGTTGAAAAACCACTTTTCGCACTTGTGTTAGTGTTGAAAAAGCACTTTTTGCACTTGTGTTGGTGCAGGAAACCACATTTGCACTTGTATTAGTGTGGAAAAACCACTTTTCGCACTTGTGATAGTGTTGAAAAACCACTTTTCGCACTTGTGTTAGTGTTGAAAAACCACTTTTTGCACTTGTGATAGTGTTGAAAAAACACTTTTCGCACTTGTGTTGGTGAAGGAAGCCACTTTTGCACTTGTATTAGTGTGGAAAAAACACTTTTTGCACTTGTGATAGTGTTGAAAACCCACTTTTCGAACTTGTGTTAGTGTTGAAAAACCACTTTTCGCACTTGTGTTGGTGCAGGAAACCACTTTTGCACTTGTATTAGTGTGGAAAAACCACTTTTCGCACTTGTGTTAGTGTTGAAAAACCACTTTTCGCACTTGTGTTAGTGTTGAAAAACCACTTTTCGCACTTGTGTTAGTGTTGAAAAACCACTTTTCGCACTTGTGTTGGTGCAGGAAACCACTTTTGCACTTGTATTAGTTTGGAAAAACACTTTTTGCACTTGTGATAGTGTTGAAAAACCACTTTTTGCACTTGTGTTAGTGTTGAAAAACCACTTTTCGCACTTGTGTTGGTGCAGGAAACCACTTTTGCACTTGTATTAGTGTGGAAAAAACACTTTTCGCACTTGTGATAGTGTTGAAAAACCACTTTTCGCACTTGTGTTGGTGCAGGAAACCACTTTTGCACTTGTATTAGTGTGGAAAAAACACTTTTCGCACTTGTGTTAGTGTTGAAAAACCACTTTTCGCACTTGTGTTGGTGCAGGAAACCACTTTTGCACTTGTATTAGTGTGGAAAAAACACTTTTTGCACTTGTGATAGTGTTGAAAAACCACTTTTCGCACTTGTGTTGGTGCAGGAAACCACTTTTGCACTTGTATTAGTGTGGAAAAACCACTTTTTGCACTTGTGTTAGTGTTGAAAAACCACTTTTCACACTTGTGTTAGTGTTGAAAAACCACTTTTCGCACTTGTGTTGGTGCAGGAAACCACTTTTGCACTTGTATTAGTGTGGAAAAAACACTTTTTGCACTTGTGATAGTGTTGAAAAACCACTTTTTGCACTTGTGTTAGTGTTGAAAAACCACTTTTCGCACTTGTGTTGGTGCACGAAACCACTTTTGCACTTGTATTAGTGTGGAAAAACCACTTTTTGCACTTGTGATAGTGTTGAAAAACCACTTTTCGCACTTGTGTTAGTGTTGAAAAACCACTTTTCGCACTTGTGTTGGTGCAGGAAACCACTATTGCACTTGTATTAGTGTGGAAAAAACACTTTTTGCACTTGTGATAGTGTTGAAAAACCACTTTTCGCACTTGTGTTAGTGTTGAAAAACCACTTTTCGCATTTGTGTTGATGCAGGAAACCACTTTTGCACTTGTATTAGTGTGGAAAAACCACTTTTCGCACTTGTGTTAGTGTTGAAAAACCACTTTTCGCACTTGTGTTGGTGCAGGAAACCACTTTTGCACTTGTATTAGTGTGGAAAAACCACTTTTCGCACTTGTGATAGTGTTGAAAAACCACTTTTCGCACTTGTGTTAGTGTTGAAAAAGCACTTTTTGCACTTGTGTTGGTGCAGGAAACCACATTTGCACTTGTATTAGTGTGGAAAAACCACTTTTCGCACTTGTGATAGTGTTGAAAAACCACTTTTCGCACTTGTGTTAGTGTTGAAAAAGCACTTTTTGCACTTGTGTTGGTGCAGGAAACCACATTTGCACTTGTATTAGTGTGGAAAAAACACTTTTTGCACTTGTGATAGTGTTGAAAAACCACTTTTTGCACTTGTGTTAGTGTTGAAAAACCACTTTTTGCACTTGTGTTGGTGCAGGAAACCACATTTACACTTGTGTTAGTGTTGAAAAACCACTTTTCGCACTTGTGTTGGTGCAGGAAACCACTTTTGCACTTGTATTAGTGTGGAAAAACCACTTTTCGCACTTGTGATAGTGTTGAAAAACCACTTTTCGCACTTGTGTTAGTGTTGAAAAACCACTTTTCGCACTTGTGTTGGTGCAGGAAACCACTATTGCACTTGTATTAGTGTGGAAAAAACACTTTTTGCACTTTTGATAGTGTTGAAAAACCACTTTTTGCACTTGTGTTAGTGTTGAAAAACCACTTTTTGCACTTGTGTTGGTGCAGGAAACCACATTTGCACTTGTATTAGTGTGGAAAAAACACTTTTCGCACTTGTGTTAGTGTTGAAAAACCACATTTCGCACTTGTGTTAGTGTTGAAAAACCACTTTTCGCACTTGTGTTGGTGCAGGAAACCACTTTTGCACTTGTATTAGTGTGGAAAAACCACTTTTCGCACTTGTGATAGTGTTGAAAAACCACTTTTCGCACTTGTGTTAGTGTTGAAAAAGCACTTTTTGCACTTGTGTTGGTGCAGGAAACCACATTTGCACTTGTATTAGTGTGGAAAAACCACTTTTCGCACTTGTGATAGTGTTGAAAAACCACTTTTCGCACTTGTGTTAGTGTTGAAAAACCACTTTTTGCACTTGTGATAGTGTTGAAAAAACACTTTTCGCACTTGTGTTGGTGAAGGAAGCCACTTTTGCACTTGTATTAGTGTGGAAAAAACACTTTTTGCACTTGTGATAGTGTTGAAAACCCACTTTTCGAACTTGTGTTAGTGTTGAAAAACCACTTTTCGCACTTGTGTTGGTGCAGGAAACCACTTTTGCACTTGTATTAGTGTGGAAAAACCACTTTTCGCACTTGTGTTAGTGTTGAAAAACCACTTTTCGCACTTGTGTTAGTGTTGAAAAACCACTTTTCGCACTTGTGTTAGTGTTGAAAAACCACTTTTCGCACTTGTGTTGGTGCAGGAAACCACTTTTGCACTTGTATTAGTGTGGAAAAAACACTTTTCGCACTTGTGATAGTGTTGAAAAACCACTTTTCGCACTTGTGTTGGTGCAGGAAACCACTTTTGCACTTGTATTAGTGTGGAAAAAACACTTTTCGCACTTGTGTTAGTGTTGAAAAACCACTTTTCGCACTTGTGTTGGTGCAGGAAACCACTTTTGCACTTGTATTAGTGTGGAAAAAACACTTTTCGCACTTGTGATAGTGTTGAAAAACCACTTTTCGCACTTGTGTTGGTGCAGGAAACCACTTTTGCACTTGTATTAGTGTGGAAAAAACACTTTTCGCACTTGTGTTAGTGTTGAAAAACCACTTTTCGCACTTGTGTTGGTGCAGGAAACCACTTTTGCACTTGTATTAGTGTGGAAAAAACACTTTTTGCACTTGTGATAGTGTTGAAAAACCACTTTTCGCACTTGTGTTGGTGCAGGAAACCACTTTTGCACTTGTATTAGTGTGGAAAAACCACTTTTTGCACTTGTGTTAGTGTTGAAAAACCACTTTTCACACTTGTGTTAGTGTTGAAAAACCACTTTTCGCACTTGTGTTGGTGCAGGAAACCACTTTTGCACTTGTATTAGTGTGGAAAAAACACTTTTTGCACTTGTGATAGTGTTGAAAAACCACTTTTTGCACTTGTGTTAGTGTTGAAAAACCACTTTTCGCACTTGTGTTGGTGCACGAAACCACTTTTGCACTTGTATTAGTGTGGAAAAACCACTTTTTGCACTTGTGATAGTGTTGAAAAACCACTTTTCGCACTTGTGTTAGTGTTGAAAAACCACTTTTCGCACTTGTGTTGGTGCAGGAAACCACTATTGCACTTGTATTAGTGTGGAAAAAACACTTTTTGCACTTGTGATAGTGTTGAAAAACCACTTTTCGCACTTGTGTTAGTGTTGAAAAACCACTTTTCGCATTTGTGTTGATGCAGGAAACCACTTTTGCACTTGTATTAGTGTGGAAAAACCACTTTTCGCACTTGTGTTAGTGTTGAAAAACCACTTTTCGCACTTGTGTTAGTGTTGAAAAACCACTTTTCGTACTTGTGTTGGTGCAGGAAACCACTTTTGCACTTGTATTAGTGTGGAAAAACCACTTTTCGCACTTGTGTTAGTGTTGAAAAACCACTTTTCGCACTTGTGTTATTGTTGAAAATCCACTTTTCGCACTTGTCTTAGTGTTGAAAATCCACTTTTCGAACTTGTGTTGGTGCAGGAAACCACTTTTGCACTTGTATTAGTGTGGAAAAACCACTTTTCGCACTTGTGTTAGTGTTGAAAAACCACTTTTCGCACTTGTGTTAGTGTTGAAAAACCACTTTTCACACTTGTGTTGGTGCAGGAAACCACTTTTGCACTTGTATTAGTGTGGAAAAAACACTTTTTGCACTTGTGATAGTGTTGAAAAACCACTTTTCGCACTTGGGTTAATGTTGAAAAAACACTTTTCGCACTTGTGTTGGTGAAAGAAACCACTTTTGCACTTGTATTAGTGTGGAAAAAACACTTTTTGCACTTGTGTTAGTGTTGAAAAACCACTTTTCGCACTTGTGTTAGTGTTGAAAAACCACTTTTTGCACTTGTGTTAGTGTTGAAAAACCACTTTTCGCACTTGTGTTGGTGCAGGAAACCACTTTTGCACTTGTATTAGTGTGGAAAAAACACTTTTTGCACTTGTGATAGTGTTGAAAAACCACTTTTCGCACTTGTGTTGGTGCAGGAAACCACTTTTGCACTTGTATTAGTGTGGAAAAACCACTTTTTGCACTTGTGTTAGTGTTGAAAAACCACTTTTCACACTTGTGTTAGTGTTGAAAAACCACTTTTCGCACTTGTGTTGGTGCAGGAAACCACTTTTGCACTTGTATTAGTGTGGAAAAAACACTTTTTGCACTTGTGATAGTGTTGAAAAACCACTTTTTGCACTTGTGTTAGTGTTGAAAAACCACTTTTCGCACTTGTGTTGGTGCACGAAACCACTTTTGCACTTGTATTAGTGTGGAAAACCCCTTTTTGCACTTGTGATAGTGTTGAAAAACCACTTTTCGCACTTGTGTTAGTGTTGAAAAACCACTTTTCGCACTTGTGTTGGTGCAGGAAACCACTATTGCACTTGTATTAGTGTGGAAAAAACACTTTTTGCACTTGTGATAGTGTTGAAAAACCACTTTTCGCACTTGTGTTAGTGTTGAAAAACCACTTTTCGCATTTGTGTTGATGCAGGAAACCACTTTTGCACTTGTATTAGTGTGGAAAAACCACTTTTCGCACTTGTGTTAGTGTTGAAAAACCACTTTTCGCACTTGTGTTAGTGTTGAAAAACCACTTTTCGCACTTGTGTTAGTGTTGAAAAACCACTTTTCACACTTGTGTTGGTGCAGGAAACCACTTTTGCACTTGTGTTAGTGTTGAAAAACCACTTTTCGCACTCGTGTTGGTGCAGGAAACCACTTTTGCACTTGTATTAGTGTGGAAAAAACACTTTTTGCACTTGTGATAGTGTTGAAAAACCACTTTTCGCACTTGGGTTAATGTTGAAAAAACACTTTTCGCACTTGTGTTGGTGAAAGAAACCACTTTTGCACTTGTATTAGTGTGGAAAAAACACTTTTTGCACTTGTGTTAGTGTTGAAAAACCACTTTTTGCACTTGTGATAGTGTTGAAAAACCACTTTTCGCACTTGTGTTAGTGTTGAAAAACCACTTTTTGCACTTGTGTTAGTGTTGAAAAACCACTTTTCGCACTTGTGTTGGTGCAGGAAACCACTTTTGCACTTGTATTAGTGTGGAAAAACTACTTTTTGCACTTGTGATAGTGTTGAAAAACCACTTTTCGCACTTGTGTTAGTGTTGAAAAACCACTTTTCGCACTTGTGTTTGTGCAGGAAACCACTATTGCACTTGTATTAGTGTGGAAAAACACTTTTTGCACTTGTGATAGTGTTGAAAAACCACTTTTCGCACTTGTGTTAGTGTTGAAAAACCACTTTTTGCACTTGTGTTGGTGCAGGAAACCACATTTGCACTTGTATTAGTGTGGAAAAACACTTTTCGCACTTGTGTTAGTGTTGAAAAACCACATTTCGCACTTGTGTTAGTGTTGAAAAACCACTTTTCGCACTTGTGTTGGTGAAAGAAACCACTTTTGCACTTGTATTAGTGTGGAAAAAACACATTTTGCACTTGTGTTAGTGTTGAAAAACCACTTTTTGCACTTGTGATAGTGTTGAAAAACCACTTTTCGCACTTGTGTTAGTGTTGAAAAACCACTTTTTGCACTTGTGTTAGTGTTGAAAAACCACTTTTCGCACTTGTGTTGGTGCAGGAAACCACTTTTGCACTTGTATTATTGTCGAAAAAACACTTTTTGCACTTGTGATAGTGTTGAAAAACCACTTTTCGCACTTGTGTTGGTGCAGGGAACCACTTTTGCACTTGTATTAGTGTGGAAAAACCACTTTTTGCACTTGTGTTAGTGTTGAAAAACCACTTTTCACACTTGTGTTAGTGTTGAAAAACCACTTTTCGCACTTGTGTTGGTGCAGGAAACCACTTTTGCACTTGTATTAGTGTGGAAAAACCACTTTTTGCACTTGTGATAGTGTTGAAAAACCACTTTTCGCACTTGTTTTAGTGTTGAAAAACCACTTTTCGCACTTGTGTTGGTGCAGGAAACCACTATTGCACTTGTATTAGTGTGGAAAAAACACTTTTTGCACTTGTGATAGTGTTGAAAAACCACTTTTTGCACTTGTGTTAGTGTTGAAAAACCACTTTTTGCACTTGTGTTGGTGCAGGAAACCACATTTGCACTTGTATTAGTGTGGAAAAAACACTTTTCGCACTTGTGTTAGTGTTGAAAAACCACATTTCGCACTTGTGTTAGTGTTGAAAAACCACTTTGCGCACTTGTGTTGGTGCAGGAAACCACTTTTGCACTTGTATTAGTGTGGAAAAACCACTTTTCGCACTTGTGATAGTGTTGAAAAACCACTTTTCGCACTTGTGTTAGTGTTGAAAAAGCACTTTTTGCACTTGTGTTGGTGCAGGAAACCACATTTGCACTTGTATTAGTGTGGAAAAACCACTTTTCGCACTTGTGATAGTGTTGAAAAACCACTTTTCGCACTTGTGTTAGTGTTGAAAAACCACTTTTTGCACTTGTGATAGTGTTGAAAAAACACTTTTCGCACTTGTGTTGGTGAAGGAAGCCACTTTTGCACTTGTATTAGTGTGGAAAAAACACTTTTTGCACTTGTGATAGTGTTGAAAACGCACTTTTCGAACTTGTGTTAGTGTTGAAAAACCACTTTTCGCACTTGTGTTGGTGCAGGAAACCACTTTTGCACTTGTATTAGTGTGGAAAAACCACTTTTCGCACTTGTGTTAGTGTTGAAAAACCACTTTTCGCACTTGTGTTAGTGTTGAAAAACCACTTTTCGCACTTGTGTTAGTGTTGAAAAACCACTTTTCGCACTTGTGTTGGTGCAGGAAACCACTTTTGCACTTGTATTAGTGTGGAAAAACACTTTTTGCACTTGTGATAGTGTTGAAAAACCACTTTTTGCACTTGTGTTAGTGTTGAAAAACCACTTTTCGCACTTGTGTTGGTGCAGGAAACCACTTTTGCACTTGTATTAGTGTGGAAAAAACACTTTTCGCACTTGTGATAGTGTTGAAAAACCACTTTTCGCACTTGTGTTGGTGCAGGAAACCACTTTTGCACTTGTATTAGTGTGGAAAAAACACTTTTCGCACTTGTGTTAGTGTTGAAAAACCACTTTTCGCACTTGTGTTGGTGCAGGAAACCACTTTTGCACTTGTATTAGTGTGGAAAAAACACTTTTTGCACTTGTGATAGTGTTGAAAAACCACTTTTCGCACTTGTGTTGGTGCAGGAAACCACTTTTGCACTTGTATTAGTGTGGAAAAACCACTTTTTGCACTTGTGTTAGTGTTGAAAAACCACTTTTCACACTTGTGTTAGTGTTGAAAAACCACTTTTCGCACTTGTGTTGGTGCAGGAAACCACTTTTGCACTTGTATTAGTGTGGAAAAAACACTTTTTGCACTTGTGATAGTGTTGAAAAACCACTTTTTGCACTTGTGTTAGTGTTGAAAAACCACTTTTCGCACTTGTGTTGGTGCACGAAACCACTTTTGCACTTGTATTAGTGTGGAAAAACCACTTTTTGCACTTGTGATAGTGTTGAAAAACCACTTTTCGCACTTGTGTTAGTGTTGAAAAACCACTTTTCGCACTTGTGTTGGTGCAGGAAACCACGTTTGCACTTGTATTAGTGTGGAAAAACCACTTTTTGCACTTGTGTTAGTGTTGAAAAACCACTTTTCACACTTGTGTTAGTGTTGAAAAACCACTTTTCGCACTTGTGTTGGTGCAGGAAACCACTTTTGCACTTGTATTAGTGTGGAAAAAACACTTTTTGCACTTGTGATAGTGTTGAAAAACCACTTTTTGCACTTGTGTTAGTGTTGAAAAACCACTTTTCGCACTTGTGTTGGTGCACAAAACCACTTTTGCACTTGTATTAGTGTGGAAAACCACTTTTTGCACTTGTGATAGTGTTGAAAAACCACTTTTCGCACTTGTGTTAGTGTTGAAAAACCACTTTTCGCACTTGTGTTGGTGCAGGAAACCACTATTGCACTTGTATTAGTGTGGAAAAAACACTTTTTGCACTTGTGATAGTGTTGAAAAACCACTTTTCGCACTTGTGTTAGTGTTGAAAAACCACTTTTCGCATTTGTGTTGATGCAGGAAACCACTTTTGCACTTGTATTAGTGTGGAAAAACCACTTTTCGCACTTGTGTTAGTGTTGAAAAACCACTTTTCGCACTTGTGTTAGTGTTGAAAAACCACTTTTCGCACTTGTGTTGGTGCAGGAAACCACTTTTGCACTTGTATTAGTGTGGAAAAACCACTTTTCGCACTTGTGTTAGTGTTGAAAAACCACTTTTCGCACTTGTGTTATTGTTGAAAATCCACTTTTCGCACTTGTGTTGGTGCAGGAAACCACTTTTGCACTTGTATTAGTGTGGAAAAACCACTTTTCGCACTTGTGTTAGTGTTGAAAATCCACTTTTCGAACTTGTGTTGGTGCAGGAAACCACTTTTGCACTTGTATTAGTGTGGAAAAACCACTTTTCGCACTTGTGTTAGTGTTGAAAAACCACTTTTCGCACTTGTGTTAGTGTTGAAAAACCACTTTTCACACTTGTGTTGGTGCAGGAAACCACTTTTGCACTTGTGTTAGTGTTGAAAAACCACTTTTCGCACTCGTGTTGGTGCAGGAAACCACTTTTGCACTTGTATTAGTGTGGAAAAAACACTTTTTGCACTTGTGATAGTGTTGAAAAACCACTTTTCGCACTTGGGTTAATGTTGAAAAAACACTTTTCGCACTTGTGTTGGTGAAAGAAACCACTTTTGCACTTGTATTAGTGTGGAAAAAACACTTTTTGCACTTGTGTTAGTGTTGAAAAACCACTTTTTGCACTTGTGATAGTGTTGAAAAACCACTTTTCGCACTTGTGTTAGTGTTGAAAAACCACTTTTTGCACTTGTGTTAGTGTTGAAAAACCACTTTTCGCACTTGTGTTGGTGCAGGAAACCACTTTTGCACTTGTATTAGTGTGGAAAAACCACTTTTCGCACTTGTGTTAGTGTTGAAAAACCACTTTTCACACTTGTGTTAGTGTTGAAAAACCACTTTTCGCACTTGTGTTGGTGCACAAAACCACTTTTGCTCTTGTATTAGTGTGGAAAAACTACTTTTTGCACTTGTGATAGTGTTGAAAAACCACTTTTCGCACTTGTGTTAGTGTTGAAAAACCACTTTTCGCACTTGTGTTGGTGCAGGAAACCACTATTGCACTTGTATTAGTGTGGAAAAACACTTTTTGCACTTGTGATAGTGTTGAAAAACCACTTTTCGCACTTGTGTTAGTGTTGAAAAACCACTTTTTGCACTTGTGTTGGTGCAGGAAACCACATTTGCACTTGTATTAGTGTGGAAAAACACTTTTCGCACTTGTGTTAGTGTTGAAAAACCAGATTTCGCACTTGTGTTAGTGTTGAAAAACCACTTTTCGCACTTGTGTTGGTGAAAGAAACCACTTTTGCACTTGTATTAGTGTGGAAAAAACACATTTTGCACTTGTGTTAGTGTTGAAAAACCACTTTTTGCACTTGTGATAGTGTTGAAAAACCACTTTTCGCACTTGTGTTAGTGTTGAAAAACCACTTTTTGCACTTGTGTTAGTGTTGAAAAACCACTTTTCGCACTTGTGTTGGTGCAGGAAACCACTTTTGCACTTGTATTATTGTCGAAAAAACACTTTTTGCACTTGTGATAGTGTTGAAAAACCACTTTTCGCACTTGTGTTGGTGCAGTGAACCACTTTTGCACTTGTATTAGTGTGGAAAAACCACTTTTTGCACTTGTGTTAGTGTTGAAAAACCACTTTTCACACTTGTGTTAGTGTTGAAAAACCACTTTTCGCACTTGTGTTGGTGCAGGAAACCACTTTTGCACTTGTATTAGTGTGGAAAAAACACTTTTTGCACTTGTGATAGTGTTGAAAAACCACTTTTTGCACTTGTGTTAGTGTTGAAAAACCACTTTTCGCACTTGTGTTGGTGCACGAAACCACTTTTGCACTTGTATTAGTGTGGAAAAACCACTTTTTGCACTTGTGATAGTGTTGAAAAACCACTTTTCGCACTTGTTTTAGTGTTGAAAAACCACTTTTCGCACTTGTGTTGGTGCAGGAAACCACTATTGCACTTGTATTAGTGTGGAAAAAACACTTTTTGCACTTGTGATAGTGTTGAAAAACCACTTTTTGCACTTGTGTTAGTGTTGAAAAACCACTTTTTGCACTTGTGTTGGTGCAGGAAACCACATTTGCACTTGTATTAGTGTGGAAAAAACACTTTTCGCACTTGTGTTAGTGTTGAAAAACCACATTTCGCACTTGTGTTAGTGTTGAAAAACCACTTTTCGCACTTGTGTTGGTGCAGGAAACCACTTTTGCACTTGTATTAGTGTGGAAAAACCACTTTTCGCACTTGTGATAGTGTTGAAAAACCACTTTTCGCACTTGTGTTAGTGTTGAAAAAGCACTTTTTGCACTTGTGTTGGTGCAGGAAACCACATTTGCACTTGTATTAGTGTGGAAAAACCACTTTTCGCACTTGTGATAGTGTTGAAAAACCACTTTTCGCACTTGTGTTAGTGTTGAAAAACCACTTTTTGCACTTGTGATAGTGTTGAAAAAACACTTTTCGCACTTGTGTTGGTGAAGGAAGCCACTTTTGCACTTGTATTAGTGTGGAAAAAACACTTTTTGCACTTGTGATAGTGTTGAAAACCCACTTTTCGAACTTGTGTTAGTGTTGAAAAACCACTTTTCGCACTTGTGTTGGTGCAGGAAACCACTTTTGCACTTGTATTAGTGTGGAAAAACCACTTTTCGCACTTGTGTTAGTGTTGAAAAACCACTTTTCGCACTTGTGTTAGTGTTGAAAAACCACTTTTCGCACTTGTGTTAGTGTTGAAAAACCACTTTTCGCACTTGTGTTGGTGCAGGAAACCACTTTTGCACTTGTATTAGTGTGGAAAAACACTTTTTGCACTTGTGATAGTGTTGAAAAACCACTTTTTGCACTTGTGTTAGTGTTGAAAAACCACTTTTCGCACTTGTGTTGGTGCAGGAAACCACTTTTGCACTTGTATTAGTGTGGAAAAAACACTTTTCGCACTTGTGATAGTGTTGAAAAACCACTTTTCGCACTTGTGTTGGTGCAGGAAACCACTTTTGCACTTGTATTAGTGTGGAAAAAACACTTTTCGCACTTGTGTTAGTGTTGAAAAACCACTTTTCGCACTTGTGTTGGTGCAGGAAACCACTTTTGCACTTGTATTAGTGTGGAAAAAACACTTTTTGCACTTGTGATAGTGTTGAAAAACCACTTTTCGCACTTGTGTTGGTGCAGGAAACCACTTTTGCACTTGTATTAGTGTGGAAAAACCACTTTTTGCACTTGTGTTAGTGTTGAAAAACCACTTTTCACACTTGTGTTAGTGTTGAAAAACCACTTTTCGCACTTGTGTTGGTGCAGGAAACCACTTTTGCACTTGTATTAGTGTGGAAAAAACACTTTTTGCACTTGTGATAGTGTTGAAAAACCACTTTTTGCACTTGTGTTAGTGTTGAAAAACCACTTTTCGCACTTGTGTTGGTGCACGAAACCACTTTTGCACTTGTATTAGTGTGGAAAAACCACTTTTTGCACTTGTGATAGTGTTGAAAAACCACTTTTCGCACTTGTGTTAGTGTTGAAAAACCACTTTTCGCACTTGTGTTGGTGCAGGAAACCACTATTGCACTTGTATTAGTGTGGAAAAAACACTTTTTGCACTTGTGATAGTGTTGAAAAACCACTTTTCACACTTGTGTTAGTGTTGAAAAACCACTTTTCGCATTTGTGTTGATGCAGGAAACCACTTTTGCACTTGTATTAGTGTGGAAAAACCACTTTTCGCACTTGTGTTAGTGTTGAAAAACCACTTTTCGCACTTGTGTTAGTGTTGAAAAACCACTTTTCGCACTTGTGTTGGTGCAGGAAACCACTTTTGCACTTGTATTAGTGTGGAAAAACCACTTTTCGCACTTGTGTTAGTGTTGAAAAACCACTTTTCGCACTTGTGTTATTGTTGAAAATCCACTTTTCGCACTTGTCTTAGTGTTGAAAATCCACTTTTCGAACTTGTGTTGGTGCAGGAAACCACTTTTGCACTTGTATTAGTGTGGAAAAACCACTTTTCGCACTTGTGTTAGTGTTGAAAAACCACTTTTCGCACTTGTGTTAGTGTTGAAAAACCACTTTTCACACTTGTGTTGGTGCAGGAAACCACTTTTGCACTTGTATTAGTGTGGAAAAAACACTTTTTGCACTTGTGATAGTGTTGAAAAACCACTTTTCGCACTTGGGTTAATGTTGAAAAAACACTTTTCGCACTTGTGTTGGTGAAAGAAACCACTTTTGCACTTGTATTAGTGTGGAAAAAACACTTTTTGCACTTGTGTTAGTGTTGAAAAACCACTTTTTGCACTTGTGATAGTGTTGAAAAACCACTTTTCGCACTTGTGTTAGTGTTGAAAAACCACTTTTTGCACTTGTGTTAGTGTTGAAAAACCACTTTTCGCACTTGTGTTGGTGCAGGAAACCACTTTTGCACTTGTATTAGTGTGGAAAAAACACTTTTTGCACTTGTGATAGTGTTGAAAAACCACTTTTCGCACTTGTGTTGGTGCAGGAAACCACTTTTGCACTTGTATTAGTGTGGAAAAAACACTTTTTGCACTTGCGATAGTGTTGAAAAACCACTTTTTGCACTTGTGTTAGTGTTGAAAAACCACTTTTCGCACTTGTGTTGGTGCACAAAACCACTTTTGCACTTGTATTAGTGTGGAAAAACCACTTTTTGCACTTGTGATAGTGTTGAAAAACCACTTTTCGCACTTGTGTTAGTGTTGAAAAACCACTTTTCGCACTTGTGTTGGTGCAGGAAACCACTATTGCACTTGTATTAGTGTGGAAAAACACTTTTTGCACTTGTGATAGTGTTGAAAAACCACTTTTCGCACTTGTGTTAGTGTCGAAAAACCACTTTTTGCACTTGTGTTGGTGCAGGAAACCACATTTGCACTTGTATTAGTGTGGAAAAACACTTTTCGCACTTGTGTTAGTGTTGAAAAACCACATTTCGCACTTGTGTTAGTGTTGAAAAACCACTTTTCGCACTTGTGTTGGTGCAGGAAACCACTTTTGCACTTGTATTAGTGTGGAAAACCACTTTTCGCACTTGTGATAGTGTTGAAAAACCACTTTTCGCACTTGTGTTAGTGTTGAAAAACCACTTTTGCACTTGTGTTGGTGCAGGAAACCACATTTGCACTTGTATTAGTGTGGAAAAACCACTTTTCGCACTTGTGATAGTGTTGAAAAACCACTTTTCGCACTTGTGTTAGTGTTGAAAAACCACTTTTTGCACTTGTGATAGTGTTGAAAAAACACTTTTCGCACTTGTGTTGGTGAAGGAAGCCACTTTTGCACTTGTATTAGTGTGGAAAAAACACTTTTTGCACTTGTGATAGTGTTGAAAACCCACTTTTCGAACTTGTGTTAGTGATGAAAAACCACTTTTCGCACTTGTGTTGGTGCAGGAAACCACTTTTGCACTTGTATTAGTGTGAAAAAACCACTTTTCGCACTTGTGTTAGTGTTGAAAAACCACTTTTCGCACTTGTGTTATTGTTGAAATCCACTTTTCGCACTTGTCTTAGTGTTGAAAATCCACTTTTGGAACTTGTGTTGGTGCAGGAAACCACTTTTGCACTTGTATTAGTGTGGAAAAACCACTTTTCGCACTTGTGTTAGTGTTGAAAAACCACTTTTCGCACTTGTGTTAGTGTTGAAAAACCACTTTTCGCACTTGTGTTGGTGCAGGAAACCACTTTTGCACTTGTATTAGTGTGGAAAAACACTTTTTGCACTTGTGATAGTGTTGAAAAACCACTTTTTGCACTTGTGTTAGTGTTGAAAAACCACTTTTCGCACTTGTGTTGGTGCAGGAAACCACTTTTGCACTTGTATTAGTGTGGAAAAAACACTTTTCGCACTTGTGATAGTGTTGAAAAACCACTTTTGCACTTGTGTTAGTGTTGAAAAACCACTTTTCGCACTCGTGTTGGTGCAGGAAACCACTTTTGCACTTGTATTAGTGTGGAAAAAACACTTTTTGCACTTGTGATAGTGTTGAAAAACCACTTTTCGCACTTGTGTTAATGTTGAAAAAACACTTTTCGCACTTGTGTTGGTGAAAGAAACCACTTTTGCACTTGTATTAGTGTGGAAAAAACACTTTTGCACTTGTGATAGTGTTGAAAAACCACTTTCTGCACTTGTGTTAGTGTTGAAAAACCACTTTTCGCACTTGTGTTGGTGCACGAAACCACTTTTGCACTTGTATTAGTGTGGAAAAACCACTTTTTGCACTTGTGATAGTGTTGAAAAACCACTTTTCGCACTTGTGTTAGTGTTGAAAAACCACTTTTCGCACTTGTTTTGGTGCAGGAAACCACAATTCACTTGTATTAGTGTGGAAAAAACACTTTTTGCACTTGTGATAGTGTTGAAAAACCACTTTTCGCACTTGTGTTGATGCAGGAAACCACTTTTGCACTTGTATTAGTGTGGAAAAACCACTTTTCGCACTTGTGTTAGTGTTGAAAAACCACTTTTCGCACTTGTGTTAGTGTTGAAAAACCACTTTTCGCACTTGTGTTGGTGCAGGAAACCACTTTTGCACTTGTATTAGTGTGGAAAAAACACTTTTCGCACTTGTGTTAGTGTTGAAAAACCACATTTCGCACTTGTGTTAGTGTTGAAAAACCACTTTTCGCACTTGTGTTGGTGCAGGAAACCACTTTTGCACTTGTATTAGCGTGGAAGAAACACTTTTCGCACTTGTGTTAGTGTTGAAAAACCACTTTTCGCACTTGTGTTAGTGTTGAAAAACCACTTTTCGCACTTGTGTTGGTGCAGGAAACCACTTTTGCACTTGTATTAGTGTGGAAAAACACTTTTTGCACTTGTGTTAGTGTTGAAAAACCACTTTTCGCACTTGTGTTGGTGCAGGAAACCACTTTTGCACTTGTATTAGTGTGGAAAAACCACTTTTCGCACTTGTGTTAGTGTTGAAAAACCACTTTTCGCACTAGTGTTAGTGTTGAAAAACCACTTTTTGCACTTGTGTTGGTGCAGGAAACCACATTTGCACTTGTATTAGTGTGGAAAAACCACTTTTTGCACTTGTGATAGTGTTGAAAAACCACTTTTCGCACTTGTGTTAGTGTTGAAAAACCACTTTTTGCACTTGTGATAGTGTTGAAAAAACACTTTTCGCACTTGTGTTGGTGAAGGAAACCACTTTTGCACTTGTATTAGTGTGGAAAAAACACTTTTTGCACTTGTGATAGTGTTGAAAACCGACTTTTCGAACTTGTGTTAGTGTTGAAAAACCACTTTTCGCACTTGTGTTGGTGCAGGAAACCACTTTTGCACTTGTATTAGTGTGGAAAAACCACTTTTCGCACTTGTGTTAGTGTTGAAAAACCACTTTTCGCACTTGTGTTATTGTTGAAAATCCACTTTTCGCACTTGTCTTAGTGTTGAAAATCCACTTTTCGAACTTGTGTTGGTGCAGGAAACCACTTTTGCACTTGTATTAGTGTGGAAAAAACACTTTTCGCACTTGTGATAGTGTTGAAAAACCACTTTTTGCACTTGTGTTAGTGTTGAAAAACCACTTTTCGCAATCGTGTTGGTGCAGGAAACCACTTTTGCACTTGTATTAGTGTGGAAAAAACACTTTTTGCACTTGTGATAGTGTTGAAAAACCACTTTTCGCACTTGTGTTAGTGTTGAAAAAACACTTTTCGCACTTGTGTTGGTGAAAGAAACCACTTTTGCACTTGTATTAGTGTGGAAAAAACACCTTTTGCACTTGTGTTGTGTTGAAAAACCACTTTTTGCACTTGTGATAGTGTTGAAAAACCACTTTTCGCACTTGTGTTAGTGTTGAAAAACCACTTTTTGCACTTGTGTTAGTGTTGAAAAACCACTTTTCGCACTTGTGTTGGTGCAGGAAACCACTTTTGCACTTGTATTAGTGTGGAAAAAACACTTTTTGCACTTGTGATAGTGTTGAAAAACCACTTTTCGCACTTGTGTTGGTGCAGGAAACCACTTTTGCACTTGTATTAGTGTGGAAAAACCACTTTTTGCACTTGTGTTAGTGTTGAAAAACCACTTTTCACACTTGTGTTAGTGTTGAAGAACCACTTTTCGCACTTGTGTTGGTGCAGGAAACCACTTTTGCACTTGTATTAGTGTGGAAAAAACACTTTTTGCACTTGTGATAGTGTTGAAAAACCACTTTTTGCACTTGTGTTAGTGTTGAAAAACCACTTTTCGCACTTGTGTTGGTGCACGAAACCACTTTTGCACTTGTATTAGTGTGGAAAAACCACTTTTTGCACTTTTGATAGTGTTGAAAAACCACTTTTCGCACTTGTGTTAGTGTTGAAAAACCACTTTTCGCACTTGTGTTGGTGCAGGAAACCACTATTGCACTTGTATTAGTATGGAAAAAACACTTTTTGCACTTGTGATAGTGTTGAAAAACCACTTTTCGCACTTGTGTTAGTGTTGAAAAACCACTTTTCGCACTTGTGTTGATGCAGGAAACCACTTTTGCACTTGTATTAGTGTGGAAAAACCACTTTTCGCACTTGTGTTAGTGTTGAAAAACCACTTTTCGCACTTGTGTTAGTGTTGAAAAACCACTTTTCGCACTTGTGTTGGTGTGGAAAACCCACTTTTTGCACTTGTGTTAGTGTTGAAAAACCACTTTTCACACTTGTGTTAGTGTTGAAAAACCACTTTTCGCACTTGTGTTGGTGCAGGAAACCACTTTTGCACTTGTATTAGTGTGGAAAAAACACTTTTTGCACTTGTGATAGTGTTGAAAACCCACTTTTCGAACTTGTGTTAGTGTTGAAAAACCACTTTTCGCACTTGTGTTGGTGCACGAAACCACTTTTGCACTTGTATTAGTGTGGAAAAACCACTTTTTGCACTTGTGATAGTGTTGAAAAACCACTTTTCGCACTTGTGTTATTGTTGAAAATCCACTTTTCGCACTTGTCTTAGTGTTGAAAATCCACTTTTCGCACTTGTGTTAGTGTTGAAAAAACACTTTTTGCACTTGTGTTAGTGTTGAAAAACCACTTTTCGCACTTGTGTTGGTGCAGGAAACCACTTTTGCACTTGTATTATTGTCGAAAAAACACTTTTTGCACTTGTGATAGTGTTGAAAAACCACTTTTCGCACTTGTGTTGGTGCAGGGAACCACTTTTGCACTTGTATTAGTGTGGAAAAACCACTTTTTGCACTTGTGTTAGTGTTGAAAAACCACTTTTCACACTTGTGTTAGTGTTGAAAAACCACTTTTCGCACTTGTGTTGGTGCAGGAAACCACTTTTGCACTTGTATTAGTGTGGAAAAAACACTTTTTGCACTTGTGATAGTGTTGAAAAACCACTTTTTGCACTTGTGTTAGTGTTGAAAAACCACTTTTCGCACTTGTGTTGGTGCACGAAACCACTTTTGCACTTGTATTAGTGTGGAAAAACCACTTTTTGCACTTGTGATAGTGTTGAAAAACCACTTTTCGCACTTGTGTTAGTGTTGAAAAACCACTTTTCGCACTTGTGTTGGTGCAGGAAACCACTATTGCACTTGTATTAGTGTGGAAAAAACACTTTTTGCACTTGTGATAGTGTTGAAAAACCACTTTTTGCACTTGTGTTAGTGTTGAAAAACCACTTTTTGCACTTGTGTTGGTGCAGGAAACCACATTTGCACTTGTATTAGTGTGGAAAAAACACTTTTCGCACTTGTGTTAGTGTTGAAAAACCACATTTCGCACTTGTGTTAGTGTTGAAAAACCACTTTTCGCACTTGTGTTGGTGCAGGAAACCACTTTTGCACTTGTATTAGTGTGGAAAAACCACTTTTCGCACTTGTGATAGTGTTGAAAAACCACTTTTCGCACTTGTGTTAGTGTTGAAAAAGCACTTTTTGCACTTGTGTTGGTGCAGGAAACCACATTTGCACTTGTATTAGTGTGGAAAAACCACTTTTTGCACTTGTGATAGTGTTGAAAAACCACTTTTCGCACTTGTGTTAGTGTTGAAAAACCACTTTTTGCACTTGTGTTAGTGTTGAAAAACCACTTTTCGCACTTGTGTTGGTGCAGGAAACCACTTTTGCACTTGTATTAGTGTGGAAAAAACACTTTTTGCACTTGTGATAGTGTTGAAAAACCACTTTTCGCACTTGTGTTGGTGCAGGAAACCACTTTTGCACTTGTATTAGTGTGGAAAAACCACTTTTTGCACTTGTGTTAGTGTTGAAAAACCACTTTTTGCACTTGTGTTAGTGTTGAAAAACCACTTTTGCACTTGTGTTGGTGCAGGAAACCACATTTGCACTTGTATTAGTGTGGAAAAACCACTTTTCGCACTTGTGTTAGTGTTGAAAAACCACTTTTCGCACTTGTGTTGGTGCAGGAAACCACTATTGCACTTGTATTAGTGTGGAAAAAACACTTTTTGCACTTGTGATAGTGTTGAAAAACCACTTTTCGCACTTGTGTTAGTGTTGAAAAACCACTTTTCGCATTTGTGTTGATGCAGGAAACCACTTTTGCACTTGTATTAGTGTGGAAAAACCACTTTTCGCACTTGTGTTAGTGTTGAAAAACCACTTTTCGCACTTGTGTTAGTGTTGAAAAACCACTTTTCGTACTTGTGTTGGTGCAGGAAACCACTTTTGCACTTGTATTAGTGTGGAAAAACCACTTTTCGCACTTGTGTTAGTGTTGAAAAACCACTTTTCGCACTTGTGTTATTGTTGAAAATCCACTTTTCGCACTTGTCTTAGTGTTGAAAATCCACTTTTCGAACTTGTGTTGGTGCAGGAAACCACTTTTGCACTTGTATTAGTGTGGAAAAACCACTTTTCGCACTTGTGTTAGTGTTGAAAAACCACTTTTCGCACTTGTGTTAGTGTTGAAAAACCACTTTTCACACTTGTGTTGGTGCAGGAAACCACTTTTGCACTTGTATTAGTGTGGAAAAAACACTTTTTGCACTTGTGATAGTGTTGAAAAACCACTTTTCGCACTTGGGTTAATGTTGAAAAAACACTTTTCGCACTTGTGTTGGTGAAAGAAACCACTTTTGCACTTGTATTAGTGTGGAAAAAACACTTTTTGCACTTGTGTTAGTGTTGAAAAACCACTTTTCGCACTTGTGTTAGTGTTGAAAAACCACTTTTTGCACTTGTGTTAGTGTTGAAAAACCACTTTTCGCACTTGTGTTGGTGCAGGAAACCACTTTTGCACTTGTATTAGTGTGGAAAAAACACTTTTTGCACTTGTGATAGTGTTGAAAAACCACTTTTCGCACTTGTGTTGGTGCAGGAAACCACTTTTGCACTTGTATTAGTGTGGAAAAACCACTTTTTGCACTTGTGTTAGTGTTGAAAAACCACTTTTCACACTTGTGTTAGTGTTGAAAAACCACTTTTCGCACTTGTGTTGGTGCAGGAAACCACTTTTGCACTTGTATTAGTGTGGAAAAAACACTTTTTGCACTTGTGATAGTGTTGAAAAACCACTTTTTGCACTTGTGTTAGTGTTGAAAAACCACTTTTCGCACTTGTGTTGGTGCACGAAACCACTTTTGCACTTGTATTAGTGTGGAAAACCACTTTTTGCACTTGTGATAGTGTTGAAAAACCACTTTTCGCACTTGTGTTAGTGTTGAAAAACCACTTTTCGCACTTGTGTTGGTGCAGGAAACCACTATTGCACTTGTATTAGTGTGGAAAAAACACTTTTTGCACTTGTGATAGTGTTGAAAAACCACTTTTCGCACTTGTGTTAGTGTTGAAAAACCACTTTTCGCATTTGTGTTGATGCAGGAAACCACTTTTGCACTTGTATTAGTGTGGAAAAACCACTTTTCGCACTTGTGTTAGTGTTGAAAAACCACTTTTCGCACTTGTGTTAGTGTTGAAAAACCACTTTTCGCACTTGTGTTAGTGTTGAAAAACCACTTTTCACACTTGTGTTGGTGCAGGAAACCACTTTTGCACTTGTGTTAGTGTTGAAAAACCACTTTTCGCACTCGTGTTGGTGCAGGAAACCACTTTTGCACTTGTATTAGTGTGGAAAAAACACTTTTTGCACTTGTGATAGTGTTGAAAAACCACTTTTCGCACTTGGGTTAATGTTGAAAAAACACTTTTCGCACTTGTGTTGGTGAAAGAAACCACTTTTGCACTTGTATTAGTGTGGAAAAAACACTTTTTGCACTTGTGTTAGTGTTGAAAAACCACTTTTTGCACTTGTGATAGTGTTGAAAAACCACTTTTCGCACTTGTGTTAGTGTTGAAAAACCACTTTTTGCACTTGTGTTAGTGTTGAAAAACCACTTTTCGCACTTGTGTTGGTGCAGGAAACCACTTTTGCACTTGTATTAGTGTGGAAAAACTACTTTTTGCACTTGTGATAGTGTTGAAAAACCACTTTTCGCACTTGTGTTAGTGTTGAAAAACCACTTTTCGCACTTGTGTTTGTGCAGGAAACCACTATTGCACTTGTATTAGTGTGGAAAAACACTTTTTGCACTTGTGATAGTGTTGAAAAACCACTTTTCGCACTTGTGTTAGTGTTGAAAAACCACTTTTTGCACTTGTGTTGGTGCAGGAAACCACATTTGCACTTGTATTAGTGTGGAAAAACACTTTTCGCACTTGTGTTAGTGTTGAAAAACCACATTTCGCACTTGTGTTAGTGTTGAAAAACCACTTTTCGCACTTGTGTTGGTGAAAGAAACCACTTTTGCACTTGTATTAGTGTGGAAAAAACACATTTTGCACTTGTGTTAGTGTTGAAAAACCACTTTTTGCACTTGTGATAGTGTTGAAAAACCACTTTTCGCACTTGTGTTAGTGTTGAAAAACCACTTTTTGCACTTGTGTTAGTGTTGAAAAACCACTTTTCGCACTTGTGTTGGTGCAGGAAACCACTTTTGCACTTGTATTATTGTCGAAAAAACACTTTTTGCACTTGTGATAGTGTTGAAAAACCACTTTTCGCACTTGTGTTGGTGCAGGGAACCACTTTTGCACTTGTATTAGTGTGGAAAAACCACTTTTTGCACTTGTGTTAGTGTTGAAAAACCACTTTTCACACTTGTGTTAGTGTTGAAAAACCACTTTTCGCACTTGTGTTGGTGCAGGAAACCACTTTTGCACTTGTATTAGTGTGGAAAAACCACTTTTTGCACTTGTGATAGTGTTGAAAAACCACTTTTCGCACTTGTTTTAGTGTTGAAAAACCACTTTTCGCACTTGTGTTGGTGCAGGAAACCACTATTGCACTTGTATTAGTGTGGAAAAAACACTTTTTGCACTTGTGATAGTGTTGAAAAACCACTTTTTGCACTTGTGTTAGTGTTGAAAAACCACTTTTTGCACTTGTGTTGGTGCAGGAAACCACATTTGCACTTGTATTAGTGTGGAAAAAACACTTTTCGCACTTGTGTTAGTGTTGAAAAACCACATTTCGCACTTGTGTTAGTGTTGAAAAACCACTTTGCGCACTTGTGTTGGTGCAGGAAACCACTTTTGCACTTGTATTAGTGTGGAAAAACCACTTTTCGCACTTGTGATAGTGTTGAAAAACCACTTTTCGCACTTGTGTTAGTGTTGAAAAAGCACTTTTTGCACTTGTGTTGGTGCAGGAAACCACATTTGCACTTGTATTAGTGTGGAAAAACCACTTTTCGCACTTGTGATAGTGTTGAAAAACCACTTTTCGCACTTGTGTTAGTGTTGAAAAACCACTTTTTGCACTTGTGATAGTGTTGAAAAAACACTTTTCGCACTTGTGTTGGTGAAGGAAGCCACTTTTGCACTTGTATTAGTGTGGAAAAAACACTTTTTGCACTTGTGATAGTGTTGAAAACGCACTTTTCGAACTTGTGTTAGTGTTGAAAAACCACTTTTCGCACTTGTGTTGGTGCAGGAAACCACTTTTGCACTTGTATTAGTGTGGAAAAACCACTTTTCGCACTTGTGTTAGTGTTGAAAAACCACTTTTCGCACTTGTGTTAGTGTTGAAAAACCACTTTTCGCACTTGTGTTAGTGTTGAAAAACCACTTTTCGCACTTGTGTTGGTGCAGGAAACCACTTTTGCACTTGTATTAGTGTGGAAAAACACTTTTTGCACTTGTGATAGTGTTGAAAAACCACTTTTTGCACTTGTGTTAGTGTTGAAAAACCACTTTTCGCACTTGTGTTGGTGCAGGAAACCACTTTTGCACTTGTATTAGTGTGGAAAAAACACTTTTCGCACTTGTGATAGTGTTGAAAAACCACTTTTCGCACTTGTGTTGGTGCAGGAAACCACTTTTGCACTTGTATTAGTGTGGAAAAAACACTTTTCGCACTTGTGTTAGTGTTGAAAAACCACTTTTCGCACTTGTGTTGGTGCAGGAAACCACTTTTGCACTTGTATTAGTGTGGAAAAAACACTTTTTGCACTTGTGATAGTGTTGAAAAACCACTTTTCGCACTTGTGTTGGTGCAGGAAACCACTTTTGCACTTGTATTAGTGTGGAAAAACCACTTTTTGCACTTGTGTTAGTGTTGAAAAACCACTTTTCACACTTGTGTTAGTGTTGAAAAACCACTTTTCGCACTTGTGTTGGTGCAGGAAACCACTTTTGCACTTGTATTAGTGTGGAAAAAACACTTTTTGCACTTGTGATAGTGTTGAAAAACCACTTTTTGCACTTGTGTTAGTGTTGAAAAACCACTTTTCGCACTTGTGTTGGTGCACGAAACCACTTTTGCACTTGTATTAGTGTGGAAAAACCACTTTTTGCACTTGTGATAGTGTTGAAAAACCACTTTTCGCACTTGTGTTAGTGTTGAAAAACCACTTTTCGCACTTGTGTTGGTGCAGGAAACCACGTTTGCACTTGTATTAGTGTGGAAAAACCACTTTTTGCACTTGTGTTAGTGTTGAAAAACCACTTTTCACACTTGTGTTAGTGTTGAAAAACCACTTTTCGCACTTGTGTTGGTGCAGGAAACCACTTTTGCACTTGTATTAGTGTGGAAAAAACACTTTTTGCACTTGTGATAGTGTTGAAAAACCACTTTTTGCACTTGTGTTAGTGTTGAAAAACCACTTTTCGCACTTGTGTTGGTGCACAAAACCACTTTTGCACTTGTATTAGTGTGGAAAACCACTTTTTGCACTTGTGATAGTGTTGAAAAACCACTTTTCGCACTTGTGTTAGTGTTGAAAAACCACTTTTCGCACTTGTGTTGGTGCAGGAAACCACTATTGCACTTGTATTAGTGTGGAAAAAACACTTTTTGCACTTGTGATAGTGTTGAAAAACCACTTTTCGCACTTGTGTTAGTGTTGAAAAACCACTTTTCGCATTTGTGTTGATGCAGGAAACCACTTTTGCACTTGTATTAGTGTGGAAAAACCACTTTTCGCACTTGTGTTAGTGTTGAAAAACCACTTTTCGCACTTGTGTTAGTGTTGAAAAACCACTTTTCGCACTTGTGTTGGTGCAGGAAACCACTTTTGCACTTGTATTAGTGTGGAAAAACCACTTTTCGCACTTGTGTTAGTGTTGAAAAACCACTTTTCGCACTTGTGTTATTGTTGAAAATCCACTTTTCGCACTTGTGTTGGTGCAGGAAACCACTTTTGCACTTGTATTAGTGTGGAAAAACCACTTTTCGCACTTGTGTTAGTGTTGAAAATCCACTTTTCGAACTTGTGTTGGTGCAGGAAACCACTTTTGCACTTGTATTAGTGTGGAAAAACCACTTTTCGCACTTGTGTTAGTGTTGAAAAACCACTTTTCGCACTTGTGTTAGTGTTGAAAAACCACTTTTCACACTTGTGTTGGTGCAGGAAACCACTTTTGCACTTGTGTTAGTGTTGAAAAACCACTTTTCGCACTCGTGTTGGTGCAGGAAACCACTTTTGCACTTGTATTAGTGTGGAAAAAACACTTTTTGCACTTGTGATAGTGTTGAAAAACCACTTTTCGCACTTGGGTTAATGTTGAAAAAACACTTTTCGCACTTGTGTTGGTGAAAGAAACCACTTTTGCACTTGTATTAGTGTGGAAAAAACACTTTTTGCACTTGTGTTAGTGTTGAAAAACCACTTTTTGCACTTGTGATAGTGTTGAAAAACCACTTTTCGCACTTGTGTTAGTGTTGAAAAACCACTTTTTGCACTTGTGTTAGTGTTGAAAAACCACTTTTCGCACTTGTGTTGGTGCAGGAAACCACTTTTGCACTTGTATTAGTGTGGAAAAACCACTTTTCGCACTTGTGTTAGTGTTGAAAAACCACTTTTCACACTTGTGTTAGTGTTGAAAAACCACTTTTCGCACTTGTGTTGGTGCACAAAACCACTTTTGCTCTTGTATTAGTGTGGAAAAACTACTTTTTGCACTTGTGATAGTGTTGAAAAACCACTTTTCGCACTTGTGTTAGTGTTGAAAAACCACTTTTCGCACTTGTGTTGGTGCAGGAAACCACTATTGCACTTGTATTAGTGTGGAAAAACACTTTTTGCACTTGTGATAGTGTTGAAAAACCACTTTTCGCACTTGTGTTAGTGTTGAAAAACCACTTTTTGCACTTGTGTTGGTGCAGGAAACCACATTTGCACTTGTATTAGTGTGGAAAAACACTTTTCGCACTTGTGTTAGTGTTGAAAAACCAGATTTCGCACTTGTGTTAGTGTTGAAAAACCACTTTTCGCACTTGTGTTGGTGAAAGAAACCACTTTTGCACTTGTATTAGTGTGGAAAAAACACATTTTGCACTTGTGTTAGTGTTGAAAAACCACTTTTTGCACTTGTGATAGTGTTGAAAAACCACTTTTCGCACTTGTGTTAGTGTTGAAAAACCACTTTTTGCACTTGTGTTAGTGTTGAAAAACCACTTTTCGCACTTGTGTTGGTGCAGGAAACCACTTTTGCACTTGTATTATTGTCGAAAAAACACTTTTTGCACTTGTGATAGTGTTGAAAAACCACTTTTCGCACTTGTGTTGGTGCAGTGAACCACTTTTGCACTTGTATTAGTGTGGAAAAACCACTTTTTGCACTTGTGTTAGTGTTGAAAAACCACTTTTCACACTTGTGTTAGTGTTGAAAAACCACTTTTCGCACTTGTGTTGGTGCAGGAAACCACTTTTGCACTTGTATTAGTGTGGAAAAAACACTTTTTGCACTTGTGATAGTGTTGAAAAACCACTTTTTGCACTTGTGTTAGTGTTGAAAAACCACTTTTCGCACTTGTGTTGGTGCACGAAACCACTTTTGCACTTGTATTAGTGTGGAAAAACCACTTTTTGCACTTGTGATAGTGTTGAAAAACCACTTTTCGCACTTGTTTTAGTGTTGAAAAACCACTTTTCGCACTTGTGTTGGTGCAGGAAACCACTATTGCACTTGTATTAGTGTGGAAAAAACACTTTTTGCACTTGTGATAGTGTTGAAAAACCACTTTTTGCACTTGTGTTAGTGTTGAAAAACCACTTTTTGCACTTGTGTTGGTGCAGGAAACCACATTTGCACTTGTATTAGTGTGGAAAAAACACTTTTCGCACTTGTGTTAGTGTTGAAAAACCACATTTCGCACTTGTGTTAGTGTTGAAAAACCACTTTTCGCACTTGTGTTGGTGCAGGAAACCACTTTTGCACTTGTATTAGTGTGGAAAAACCACTTTTCGCACTTGTGATAGTGTTGAAAAACCACTTTTCGCACTTGTGTTAGTGTTGAAAAAGCACTTTTTGCACTTGTGTTGGTGCAGGAAACCACATTTGCACTTGTATTAGTGTGGAAAAACCACTTTTCGCACTTGTGATAGTGTTGAAAAACCACTTTTCGCACTTGTGTTAGTGTTGAAAAACCACTTTTTGCACTTGTGATAGTGTTGAAAAAACACTTTTCGCACTTGTGTTGGTGAAGGAAGCCACTTTTGCACTTGTATTAGTGTGGAAAAAACACTTTTTGCACTTGTGATAGTGTTGAAAACCCACTTTTCGAACTTGTGTTAGTGTTGAAAAACCACTTTTCGCACTTGTGTTGGTGCAGGAAACCACTTTTGCACTTGTATTAGTGTGGAAAAACCACTTTTCGCACTTGTGTTAGTGTTGAAAAACCACTTTTCGCACTTGTGTTAGTGTTGAAAAACCACTTTTCGCACTTGTGTTAGTGTTGAAAAACCACTTTTCGCACTTGTGTTGGTGCAGGAAACCACTTTTGCACTTGTATTAGTGTGGAAAAACACTTTTTGCACTTGTGATAGTGTTGAAAAACCACTTTTTGCACTTGTGTTAGTGTTGAAAAACCACTTTTCGCACTTGTGTTGGTGCAGGAAACCACTTTTGCACTTGTATTAGTGTGGAAAAAACACTTTTCGCACTTGTGATAGTGTTGAAAAACCACTTTTCGCACTTGTGTTGGTGCAGGAAACCACTTTTGCACTTGTATTAGTGTGGAAAAAACACTTTTCGCACTTGTGTTAGTGTTGAAAAACCACTTTTCGCACTTGTGTTGGTGCAGGAAACCACTTTTGCACTTGTATTAGTGTGGAAAAAACACTTTTTGCACTTGTGATAGTGTTGAAAAACCACTTTTCGCACTTGTGTTGGTGCAGGAAACCACTTTTGCACTTGTATTAGTGTGGAAAAACCACTTTTTGCACTTGTGTTAGTGTTGAAAAACCACTTTTCACACTTGTGTTAGTGTTGAAAAACCACTTTTCGCACTTGTGTTGGTGCAGGAAACCACTTTTGCACTTGTATTAGTGTGGAAAAAACACTTTTTGCACTTGTGATAGTGTTGAAAAACCACTTTTTGCACTTGTGTTAGTGTTGAAAAACCACTTTTCGCACTTGTGTTGGTGCACGAAACCACTTTTGCACTTGTATTAGTGTGGAAAAACCACTTTTTGCACTTGTGATAGTGTTGAAAAACCACTTTTCGCACTTGTGTTAGTGTTGAAAAACCACTTTTCGCACTTGTGTTGGTGCAGGAAACCACTATTGCACTTGTATTAGTGTGGAAAAAACACTTTTTGCACTTGTGATAGTGTTGAAAAACCACTTTTCACACTTGTGTTAGTGTTGAAAAACCACTTTTCGCATTTGTGTTGATGCAGGAAACCACTTTTGCACTTGTATTAGTGTGGAAAAACCACTTTTCGCACTTGTGTTAGTGTTGAAAAACCACTTTTCGCACTTGTGTTAGTGTTGAAAAACCACTTTTCGCACTTGTGTTGGTGCAGGAAACCACTTTTGCACTTGTATTAGTGTGGAAAAACCACTTTTCGCACTTGTGTTAGTGTTGAAAAACCACTTTTCGCACTTGTGTTATTGTTGAAAATCCACTTTTCGCACTTGTCTTAGTGTTGAAAATCCACTTTTCGAACTTGTGTTGGTGCAGGAAACCACTTTTGCACTTGTATTAGTGTGGAAAAACCACTTTTCGCACTTGTGTTAGTGTTGAAAAACCACTTTTCGCACTTGTGTTAGTGTTGAAAAACCACTTTTCACACTTGTGTTGGTGCAGGAAACCACTTTTGCACTTGTATTAGTGTGGAAAAAACACTTTTTGCACTTGTGATAGTGTTGAAAAACCACTTTTCGCACTTGGGTTAATGTTGAAAAAACACTTTTCGCACTTGTGTTGGTGAAAGAAACCACTTTTGCACTTGTATTAGTGTGGAAAAAACACTTTTTGCACTTGTGTTAGTGTTGAAAAACCACTTTTTGCACTTGTGATAGTGTTGAAAAACCACTTTTCGCACTTGTGTTAGTGTTGAAAAACCACTTTTTGCACTTGTGTTAGTGTTGAAAAACCACTTTTCGCACTTGTGTTGGTGCAGGAAACCACTTTTGCACTTGTATTAGTGTGGAAAAAACACTTTTTGCACTTGTGATAGTGTTGAAAAACCACTTTTCGCACTTGTGTTGGTGCAGGAAACCACTTTTGCACTTGTATTAGTGTGGAAAAAACACTTTTTGCACTTGCGATAGTGTTGAAAAACCACTTTTTGCACTTGTGTTAGTGTTGAAAAACCACTTTTCGCACTTGTGTTGGTGCACAAAACCACTTTTGCACTTGTATTAGTGTGGAAAAACCACTTTTTGCACTTGTGATAGTGTTGAAAAACCACTTTTCGCACTTGTGTTAGTGTTGAAAAACCACTTTTCGCACTTGTGTTGGTGCAGGAAACCACTATTGCACTTGTATTAGTGTGGAAAAACACTTTTTGCACTTGTGATAGTGTTGAAAAACCACTTTTCGCACTTGTGTTAGTGTCGAAAAACCACTTTTTGCACTTGTGTTGGTGCAGGAAACCACATTTGCACTTGTATTAGTGTGGAAAAACACTTTTCGCACTTGTGTTAGTGTTGAAAAACCACATTTCGCACTTGTGTTAGTGTTGAAAAACCACTTTTCGCACTTGTGTTGGTGCAGGAAACCACTTTTGCACTTGTATTAGTGTGGAAAACCACTTTTCGCACTTGTGATAGTGTTGAAAAACCACTTTTCGCACTTGTGTTAGTGTTGAAAAACCACTTTTGCACTTGTGTTGGTGCAGGAAACCACATTTGCACTTGTATTAGTGTGGAAAAACCACTTTTCGCACTTGTGATAGTGTTGAAAAACCACTTTTCGCACTTGTGTTAGTGTTGAAAAACCACTTTTTGCACTTGTGATAGTGTTGAAAAAACACTTTTCGCACTTGTGTTGGTGAAGGAAGCCACTTTTGCACTTGTATTAGTGTGGAAAAAACACTTTTTGCACTTGTGATAGTGTTGAAAACCCACTTTTCGAACTTGTGTTAGTGATGAAAAACCACTTTTCGCACTTGTGTTGGTGCAGGAAACCACTTTTGCACTTGTATTAGTGTGAAAAAACCACTTTTCGCACTTGTGTTAGTGTTGAAAAACCACTTTTCGCACTTGTGTTATTGTTGAAATCCACTTTTCGCACTTGTCTTAGTGTTGAAAATCCACTTTTGGAACTTGTGTTGGTGCAGGAAACCACTTTTGCACTTGTATTAGTGTGGAAAAACCACTTTTCGCACTTGTGTTAGTGTTGAAAAACCACTTTTCGCACTTGTGTTAGTGTTGAAAAACCACTTTTCGCACTTGTGTTGGTGCAGGAAACCACTTTTGCACTTGTATTAGTGTGGAAAAACACTTTTTGCACTTGTGATAGTGTTGAAAAACCACTTTTTGCACTTGTGTTAGTGTTGAAAAACCACTTTTCGCACTTGTGTTGGTGCAGGAAACCACTTTTGCACTTGTATTAGTGTGGAAAAAACACTTTTCGCACTTGTGATAGTGTTGAAAAACCACTTTTGCACTTGTGTTAGTGTTGAAAAACCACTTTTCGCACTCGTGTTGGTGCAGGAAACCACTTTTGCACTTGTATTAGTGTGGAAAAAACACTTTTTGCACTTGTGATAGTGTTGAAAAACCACTTTTCGCACTTGTGTTAATGTTGAAAAAACACTTTTCGCACTTGTGTTGGTGAAAGAAACCACTTTTGCACTTGTATTAGTGTGGAAAAAACACTTTTGCACTTGTGATAGTGTTGAAAAACCACTTTCTGCACTTGTGTTAGTGTTGAAAAACCACTTTTCGCACTTGTGTTGGTGCACGAAACCACTTTTGCACTTGTATTAGTGTGGAAAAACCACTTTTTGCACTTGTGATAGTGTTGAAAAACCACTTTTCGCACTTGTGTTAGTGTTGAAAAACCACTTTTCGCACTTGTTTTGGTGCAGGAAACCACAATTCACTTGTATTAGTGTGGAAAAAACACTTTTTGCACTTGTGATAGTGTTGAAAAACCACTTTTCGCACTTGTGTTGATGCAGGAAACCACTTTTGCACTTGTATTAGTGTGGAAAAACCACTTTTCGCACTTGTGTTAGTGTTGAAAAACCACTTTTCGCACTTGTGTTAGTGTTGAAAAACCACTTTTCGCACTTGTGTTGGTGCAGGAAACCACTTTTGCACTTGTATTAGTGTGGAAAAAACACTTTTCGCACTTGTGTTAGTGTTGAAAAACCACATTTCGCACTTGTGTTAGTGTTGAAAAACCACTTTTCGCACTTGTGTTGGTGCAGGAAACCACTTTTGCACTTGTATTAGCGTGGAAGAAACACTTTTCGCACTTGTGTTAGTGTTGAAAAACCACTTTTCGCACTTGTGTTAGTGTTGAAAAACCACTTTTCGCACTTGTGTTGGTGCAGGAAACCACTTTTGCACTTGTATTAGTGTGGAAAAACACTTTTTGCACTTGTGTTAGTGTTGAAAAACCACTTTTCGCACTTGTGTTGGTGCAGGAAACCACTTTTGCACTTGTATTAGTGTGGAAAAACCACTTTTCGCACTTGTGTTAGTGTTGAAAAACCACTTTTCGCACTAGTGTTAGTGTTGAAAAACCACTTTTTGCACTTGTGTTGGTGCAGGAAACCACATTTGCACTTGTATTAGTGTGGAAAAACCACTTTTTGCACTTGTGATAGTGTTGAAAAACCACTTTTCGCACTTGTGTTAGTGTTGAAAAACCACTTTTTGCACTTGTGATAGTGTTGAAAAAACACTTTTCGCACTTGTGTTGGTGAAGGAAACCACTTTTGCACTTGTATTAGTGTGGAAAAAACACTTTTTGCACTTGTGATAGTGTTGAAAACCGACTTTTCGAACTTGTGTTAGTGTTGAAAAACCACTTTTCGCACTTGTGTTGGTGCAGGAAACCACTTTTGCACTTGTATTAGTGTGGAAAAACCACTTTTCGCACTTGTGTTAGTGTTGAAAAACCACTTTTCGCACTTGTGTTATTGTTGAAAATCCACTTTTCGCACTTGTCTTAGTGTTGAAAATCCACTTTTCGAACTTGTGTTGGTGCAGGAAACCACTTTTGCACTTGTATTAGTGTGGAAAAAACACTTTTCGCACTTGTGATAGTGTTGAAAAACCACTTTTTGCACTTGTGTTAGTGTTGAAAAACCACTTTTCGCAATCGTGTTGGTGCAGGAAACCACTTTTGCACTTGTATTAGTGTGGAAAAAACACTTTTTGCACTTGTGATAGTGTTGAAAAACCACTTTTCGCACTTGTGTTAGTGTTGAAAAAACACTTTTCGCACTTGTGTTGGTGAAAGAAACCACTTTTGCACTTGTATTAGTGTGGAAAAAACACCTTTTGCACTTGTGTTGTGTTGAAAAACCACTTTTTGCACTTGTGATAGTGTTGAAAAACCACTTTTCGCACTTGTGTTAGTGTTGAAAAACCACTTTTTGCACTTGTGTTAGTGTTGAAAAACCACTTTTCGCACTTGTGTTGGTGCAGGAAACCACTTTTGCACTTGTATTAGTGTGGAAAAAACACTTTTTGCACTTGTGATAGTGTTGAAAAACCACTTTTCGCACTTGTGTTGGTGCAGGAAACCACTTTTGCACTTGTATTAGTGTGGAAAAACCACTTTTTGCACTTGTGTTAGTGTTGAAAAACCACTTTTCACACTTGTGTTAGTGTTGAAGAACCACTTTTCGCACTTGTGTTGGTGCAGGAAACCACTTTTGCACTTGTATTAGTGTGGAAAAAACACTTTTTGCACTTGTGATAGTGTTGAAAAACCACTTTTTGCACTTGTGTTAGTGTTGAAAAACCACTTTTCGCACTTGTGTTGGTGCACGAAACCACTTTTGCACTTGTATTAGTGTGGAAAAACCACTTTTTGCACTTTTGATAGTGTTGAAAAACCACTTTTCGCACTTGTGTTAGTGTTGAAAAACCACTTTTCGCACTTGTGTTGGTGCAGGAAACCACTATTGCACTTGTATTAGTATGGAAAAAACACTTTTTGCACTTGTGATAGTGTTGAAAAACCACTTTTCGCACTTGTGTTAGTGTTGAAAAACCACTTTTCGCACTTGTGTTGATGCAGGAAACCACTTTTGCACTTGTATTAGTGTGGAAAAACCACTTTTCGCACTTGTGTTAGTGTTGAAAAACCACTTTTCGCACTTGTGTTAGTGTTGAAAAACCACTTTTCGCACTTGTGTTGGTGTGGAAAACCCACTTTTTGCACTTGTGTTAGTGTTGAAAAACCACTTTTCACACTTGTGTTAGTGTTGAAAAACCACTTTTCGCACTTGTGTTGGTGCAGGAAACCACTTTTGCACTTGTATTAGTGTGGAAAAAACACTTTTTGCACTTGTGATAGTGTTGAAAACCCACTTTTCGAACTTGTGTTAGTGTTGAAAAACCACTTTTCGCACTTGTGTTGGTGCACGAAACCACTTTTGCACTTGTATTAGTGTGGAAAAACCACTTTTTGCACTTGTGATAGTGTTGAAAAACCACTTTTCGCACTTGTGTTATTGTTGAAAATCCACTTTTCGCACTTGTCTTAGTGTTGAAAATCCACTTTTCGCACTTGTGTTAGTGTTGAAAAAACACTTTTTGCACTTGTGTTAGTGTTGAAAAACCACTTTTCGCACTTGTGTTGGTGCAGGAAACCACTTTTGCACTTGTATTATTGTCGAAAAAACACTTTTTGCACTTGTGATAGTGTTGAAAAACCACTTTTCGCACTTGTGTTGGTGCAGGGAACCACTTTTGCACTTGTATTAGTGTGGAAAAACCACTTTTTGCACTTGTGTTAGTGTTGAAAAACCACTTTTCACACTTGTGTTAGTGTTGAAAAACCACTTTTCGCACTTGTGTTGGTGCAGGAAACCACTTTTGCACTTGTATTAGTGTGGAAAAAACACTTTTTGCACTTGTGATAGTGTTGAAAAACCACTTTTTGCACTTGTGTTAGTGTTGAAAAACCACTTTTCGCACTTGTGTTGGTGCACGAAACCACTTTTGCACTTGTATTAGTGTGGAAAAACCACTTTTTGCACTTGTGATAGTGTTGAAAAACCACTTTTCGCACTTGTGTTAGTGTTGAAAAACCACTTTTCGCACTTGTGTTGGTGCAGGAAACCACTATTGCACTTGTATTAGTGTGGAAAAAACACTTTTTGCACTTGTGATAGTGTTGAAAAACCACTTTTTGCACTTGTGTTAGTGTTGAAAAACCACTTTTTGCACTTGTGTTGGTGCAGGAAACCACATTTGCACTTGTATTAGTGTGGAAAAAACACTTTTCGCACTTGTGTTAGTGTTGAAAAACCACATTTCGCACTTGTGTTAGTGTTGAAAAACCACTTTTCGCACTTGTGTTGGTGCAGGAAACCACTTTTGCACTTGTATTAGTGTGGAAAAACCACTTTTCGCACTTGTGATAGTGTTGAAAAACCACTTTTCGCACTTGTGTTAGTGTTGAAAAAGCACTTTTTGCACTTGTGTTGGTGCAGGAAACCACATTTGCACTTGTATTAGTGTGGAAAAACCACTTTTTGCACTTGTGATAGTGTTGAAAAACCACTTTTCGCACTTGTGTTAGTGTTGAAAAACCACTTTTTGCACTTGTGTTAGTGTTGAAAAACCACTTTTCGCACTTGTGTTGGTGCAGGAAACCACTTTTGCACTTGTATTAGTGTGGAAAAAACACTTTTTGCACTTGTGATAGTGTTGAAAAACCACTTTTCGCACTTGTGTTGGTGCAGGAAACCACTTTTGCACTTGTATTAGTGTGGAAAAACCACTTTTTGCACTTGTGTTAGTGTTGAAAAACCACTTTTTGCACTTGTGTTAGTGTTGAAAAACCACTTTTCGCACTTGTGTTGGTGCACGAAACCACTTTTGCACTTGTATTAGTGTGGAAAAACCACTTTTTGCACTTGTGATAGTGTTGAAAAACCACTTTTCGCACTTGTGTTAGTGTTGAAAAACCACTTTTCGCACTTGTGTTGGTGCAGGAAACCACTATTGCACTTGTATTAGTATGGAAAAAACACTTTTTGCACTTGTGATAGTGTTGAAAAACCACTTTTCGCACTTGTGTTAGTGTTGAAAAACCACTTTTCGCACTTGTGTTGATGCAGGAAACCACTTTTGCACTTGTATTAGTGTGGAAAAACCACTTTTCGCACTTGTGTTAGTGTTGAAAAACCACTTTTCGCACTTGTGTTAGTGTTGAAAAACCACTTTTCGCACTTGTGTTGGTGTGGAAAACCCACTTTTTGCACTTGTGTTAGTGTTGAAAAACCACTTTTCACACTTGTGTTAGTGTTGAAAAACCACTTTTCGCACTTGTGTTGGTGCAGGAAACCACTTTTGCACTTGTATTAGTGTGGAAAAAACACTTTTTGCACTTGTGATAGTGTTGAAAACCCACTTTTCGAACTTGTGTTAGTGTTGAAAAACCACTTTTCGCACTTGTGTTGGTGCACGAAACCACTTTTGCACTTGTATTAGTGTGGAAAAACCACTTTTTGCACTTGTGATAGTGTTGAAAAACCACTTTTCGCACTTGTGTTATTGTTGAAAATCCACTTTTCGCACTTGTCTTAGTGTTGAAAATCCACTTTTCGCACTTGTGTTAGTGTTGAAAAAACACTTTTTGCACTTGTGTTAGTGTTGAAAAACCACTTTTCGCACTTGTGTTGGTGCAGGAAACCACTTTTGCACTTGTATTATTGTCGAAAAAACACTTTTTGCACTTGTGATAGTGTTGAAAAACCACTTTTCGCACTTGTGTTGGTGCAGGGAACCACTTTTGCACTTGTATTAGTGTGGAAAAACCACTTTTTGCACTTGTGTTAGTGTTGAAAAACCACTTTTCACACTTGTGTTAGTGTTGAAAAACCACTTTTCGCACTTGTGTTGGTGCAGGAAACCACTTTTGCACTTGTATTAGTGTGGAAAAAACACTTTTTGCACTTGTGATAGTGTTGAAAAACCACTTTTTGCACTTGTGTTAGTGTTGAAAAACCACTTTTCGCACTTGTGTTGGTGCACGAAACCACTTTTGCACTTGTATTAGTGTGGAAAAACCACTTTTTGCACTTGTGATAGTGTTGAAAAACCACTTTTCGCACTTGTGTTAGTGTTGAAAAACCACTTTTCGCACTTGTGTTGGTGCAGGAAACCACTATTGCACTTGTATTAGTGTGGAAAAAACACTTTTTGCACTTGTGATAGTGTTGAAAAACCACTTTTTGCACTTGTGTTAGTGTTGAAAAACCACTTTTTGCACTTGTGTTGGTGCAGGAAACCACATTTGCACTTGTATTAGTGTGGAAAAAACACTTTTCGCACTTGTGTTAGTGTTGAAAAACCACATTTCGCACTTGTGTTAGTGTTGAAAAACCACTTTTCGCACTTGTGTTGGTGCAGGTAACCACTTTTGCACTTGTATTAGTGTGGAAAAACCACTTTTCGCACTTGTGATAGTGTTGAAAAACCACTTTTCGCACTTGTGTTAGTGTTGAAAAAGCACTTTTTGCACTTGTGTTGGTGCAGGAAACCACATTTGCACTTGTATTAGTGTGGAAAAACCACTTTTCGCACTTGTGATAGTGTTGAAAAACCACTTTTCGCACTTGTGTTAGTGTTGAAAAACCACTTTTTGCACTTGTGATAGTGTTGAAAAAACACTTTTCGCACTTGTGTTGGTGAAGGAAGCCACTTTTGCACTTGTATTAGTGTGGAAAAAACACTTTTTGCACTTGTGATAGTGTTGAAAACCCACTTTTTGCACTTGTGTTAGTGTTGAAAAACCACTTTTCGCACTTGTGTTGGTGCAGGAAACCACTTTTGCACTTGTATTAGTGTGGAAAAACCACTTTTCGCACTTGTGTTAGTGTTGAAAAACCACTTTTCGCACTAGTGTTAGTGTTGAAAAACCACTTTTTGCACTTGTGTTGGTGCAGGAAACCACATTTGCACTTGTATTAGTGTGGAAAAACCACTTTTCGCACTTGTGATAGTGTTGAAAAACCACTTTTCGCACTTGTGTTAGTGTTGAAAAACCACTTTTTGCACTTGTGATAGTGTTGAAAAAACACTTTTCGCACTTGTGTTGGTGAAGGAAACCACTTTTGCACTTGTATTAGTGTGGAAAAAACACTTTTTGCACTTGTGATAGTGTTGAAAACCGACTTTTCGAACTTGTGTTAGTGTTGAAAAACCACTTTTCGCACTTGTGTTGGTGCAGGAAACCACTTTTGCACTTGTATTAGTGTGGAAAAACCACTTTTCGCACTTGTGTTAGTGTTGAAAAACCACTTTTCGCACTTGTGTTATTGTTGAAAATCCACTTTTCGCACTTGTCTTAGTGTTGAAAATCCACTTTTCGAACTTGTGTTGGTGCAGGAAACCACTTTTGCACTTGTATTAGTGTGGAAAAAACACTTTTCGCACTTGTGATAGTGTTGAAAAACCACTTTTTGCACTTGTGTTAGTGTTGAAAAACCACTTTTCGCAATCGTGTTGGTGCAGGAAACCACTTTTGCACTTGTATTAGTGTGGAAAAAACACTTTTTGCACTTGTGATAGTGTTGAAAAACCACTTTTCGCACTTGTGTTAGTGTTGAAAAAACACTTTTCGCACTTGTGTTGGTGAAAGAAACCACTTTTGCACTTGTATTAGTGTGGAAAAAACACCTTTTGCACTTGTGTTGTGTTGAAAAACCACTTTTTGCACTTGTGATAGTGTTGAAAAACCACTTTTCGCACTTGTGTTAGTGTTGAAAAACCACTTTTTGCACTTGTGTTAGTGTTGAAAAACCACTTTTCGCACTTGTGTTGGTGCAGGAAACCACTTTTGCACTTGTATTAGTGTGGAAAAAACACTTTTTGCACTTGTGATAGTGTTGAAAAACCACTTTTCGCACTTGTGTTGGTGCAGGAAACCACTTTTGCACTTGTATTAGTGTGGAAAAACCACTTTTTGCACTTGTGTTAGTGTTGAAAAACCACTTTTCACACTTGTGTTAGTGTTGAAAAACCACTTTTCGCACTTGTGTTGGTGCAGGAAACCACTTTTGCACTTGTATTAGTGTGGAAAAAACACTTTTTGCACTTGTGATAGTGTTGAAAAACCACTTTTTGCACTTGTGTTAGTGTTGAAAAACCACTTTTCGCACTTGTGTTGGTGCACGAAACCACTTTTGCACTTGTATTAGTGTGGAAAAACCACTTTTTGCACTTGTGATAGTGTTGAAAAACCACTTTTCGCACTTGTGTTAGTGTTGAAAAACCACTTTTCGCACTTGTGTTGGTGCAGGAAACCACTATTGCACTTGTATTAGTATGGAAAAAACACTTTTTGCACTTGTGATAGTGTTGAAAAACCACTTTTCGCACTTGTGTTAGTGTTGAAAAACCACTTTTCGCACTTGTGTTGATGCAGGAAACCACTTTTGCACTTGTATTAGTGTGGAAAAACCACTTTTCGCACTTGTGATAGTGTTGAAAAACCACTTTTCGCACTTCTGTTAGTGTTGAAAAACCACTTTTTGCACTTGTGATAGTGTTGAAAAAACACTTTTCGCACTTGTGTTGGTGAAGGAAGCCACTTTTGCACTTGTATTAGTGTGGAAAAAACACTTTTTGCACTTGTGATAGTGTTGAAAACCCACTTTTCGAACTTGTGTTAGTGTTGAAAAACCACTTTTCGCACTTGTGTTGGTGCAGGAAACCACTTTTGCACTTGTATTAGTGTGGAAAAACCACTTTTCGCACTTGTGTTAGTGTTGAAAAACCACTTTTCGCACTTGTGTTATTGTTGAAAATCCACTTTTCGCACTTGTCTTAGTGTTGAAAATCCACTTTTCGAACTTGTGTTGGTGCAGGAAACCACTTTTGCACTTGTATTAGTGTGGCAAAACCACTTTTCGCACTTGTGTTAGTGTTGAAAAACCACTTTTCGCACTTGTGTTAGTGTTGAAAAACCACTTTTCGCACTTGTGTTGGTGCAGGAAACCACTTTTGCACTTGTATTAGTGTGGAAAAACACTTTTTGCACTTGTGATAGTGTTGAAAAACCACTTTTTGCACTTGTGTTAGTGTTGAAAAACCACTTTTCGCACTTTTGTTAGTGCAGGAAACCACTTTTGCACTTGTATTAGTGTGGAAAAAACACTTTTCGCACTTGTGATAGTGTTGAAAAACCACTTTTGCACTTGTGTTAGTGTTGAAAAACCACTTTTCGCACTCGTGTTGGTGCAGGAAACCACTTTTGCACTTGTATTAGTGTGGAAAAAACACTTTTTGCACTTGTGATAGTGTTGAAAAACCACTTTTCGCACTTGTGTTAATGTTGAAAAAACACTTTTCGCACTTGTGTTGGTGAAAGAAACCACTTTTGCACTTGTATTAGTGTGGAAAAAACACATTTTGCACTTGTGTTAGTGTTGAAAAACCACTTTTTGCACTTGTGATAGTGTTGAAAACCCACTTTTCGAACTTGTGTTAGTGTTGAAAAACCACTTTTCGCACTTGTCTTAGTGTTGAAAATCCACTTTTCGCACTTGTGTTAGTGTTGAAAAAACACTTTTTGCACTTGTGATAGTGTTGAAAAACCACTTTTCGCACTTGTGTTGGTGCAGGGAACCACTTTTGCACTTGTATTAGTGTGGAAAAACCACTTTTTGCACTTGTGTTAGTGTTGAAAAACCACTTTTCACACTTGTGTTAGTGTTGAAAAACCACTTTTCGCACTTGTGTTGGTGCAGGAAACCACTTTTGCACTTGTATTAGTGTGGAAAAAACACTTTTTGCACTTGTGATAGTGTTGAAAAACCACTTTTTGCACTTGTGTTAGTGTTGAAAAACCACTTTTCGCACTTGTGTTGGTGCACGAAACCACTTTTGCACTTGTATTAGTGTGGAAAAACCACTTTTTGCACTTGTGATAGTGTTGAAAAACCACTTTTCGCACTTGTGTTAGTGTTGAAAAACCACTTTTCGCACTTGTGTTGGTGCAGGAAACCACTATTGCACTTGTATTAGTGTGGAAAAAACACTTTTTGCACTTGTGATAGTGTTGAAAAACCACTTTTTGCACTTGTGTTAGTGTTGAAAAACCACTTTTTGCACTTGTGTTGGTGCAGGAAACCACATTTGCACTTGTATTAGTGTGGAAAAAACACTTTTCGCACTTGTGTTAGTGTTGAAAAACCACATTTCGCACTTGTGTTAGTGTTGAAAAACCACTTTTCGCACTTGTGTTGGTGCAGGAAACCACTTTTGCACTTGTATTAGTGTGGAAAAACCACTTTTCGCACTTGTGATAGTGTTGAAAAACCACTTTTCGCACTTGTGTTAGTGTTGAAAAAGCACTTTTTGCACTTGTGTTGGTGCAGGAAACCACATTTGCACTTGTATTAGTGTGGAAAAACCACTTTTCGCACTTGTGATAGTGTTGAAAAACCACTTTTCGCACTTGTGTTAGTGTTGAAAAACCACTTTTTGCACTTGTGATAGTGTTGAAAAAACACTTTTCGCACTTGTGTTGGTGAAGGAAGCCACTTTTGCACTTGTATTAGTGTGGAAAAAACACTTTTTGCACTTGTGATAGTGTTGAAAACCCACTTTTTGCACTTGTGTTAGTGTTGAAAAACCACTTTTCGCACTTGTGTTGGTGCAGGAAACCACTTTTGCACTTGTATTAGTGTGGAAAAACCACTTTTCGCACTTGTGTTAGTGTTGAAAAACCACTTTTCGCACTAGTGTTAGTGTTGAAAAACCACTTTTTGCACTTGTGTTGGTGCAGGAAACCACATTTGCACTTGTATTAGTGTGGAAAAACCACTTTTCGCACTTGTGATAGTGTTGAAAAACCACTTTTCGCACTTGTGTTAGTGTTGAAAAACCACTTTTTGCACTTGTGATAGTGTTGAAAAAACACTTTTCGCACTTGTGTTGGTGAAGGAAACCACTTTTGCACTTGTATTAGTGTGGAAAAAACACTTTTTGCACTTGTGATAGTGTTGAAAACCGACTTTTCGAACTTGTGTTAGTGTTGAAAAACCACTTTTCGCACTTGTGTTGGTGCAGGAAACCACTTTTGCACTTGTATTAGTGTGGAAAAACCACTTTTCGCACTTGTGTTAGTGTTGAAAAACCACTTTTCGCACTTGTGTTATTGTTGAAAATCCACTTTTCGCACTTGTCTTAGTGTTGAAAATCCACTTTTCGAACTTGTGTTGGTGCAGGAAACCACTTTTGCACTTGTATTAGTGTGGAAAAAACACTTTTCGCACTTGTGATAGTGTTGAAAAACCACTTTTTGCACTTGTGTTAGTGTTGAAAAACCACTTTTCGCAATCGTGTTGGTGCAGGAAACCACTTTTGCACTTGTATTAGTGTGGAAAAAACACTTTTTGCACTTGTGATAGTGTTGAAAAACCACTTTTCGCACTTGTGTTAGTGTTGAAAAAACACTTTTCGCACTTGTGTTGGTGAAAGAAACCACTTTTGCACTTGTATTAGTGTGGAAAAAACACCTTTTGCACTTGTGTTGTGTTGAAAAACCACTTTTTGCACTTGTGATAGTGTTGAAAAACCACTTTTCGCACTTGTGTTAGTGTTGAAAAACCACTTTTTGCACTTGTGTTAGTGTTGAAAAACCACTTTTCGCACTTGTGTTGGTGCAGGAAACCACTTTTGCACTTGTATTAGTGTGGAAAAAACACTTTTTGCACTTGTGATAGTGTTGAAAAACCACTTTTCGCACTTGTGTTGGTGCAGGAAACCACTTTTGCACTTGTATTAGTGTGGAAAAACCACTTTTTGCACTTGTGTTAGTGTTGAAAAACCACTTTTCACACTTGTGTTAGTGTTGAAAAACCACTTTTCGCACTTGTGTTGGTGCAGGAAACCACTTTTGCACTTGTATTAGTGTGGAAAAAACACTTTTTGCACTTGTGATAGTGTTGAAAAACCACTTTTTGCACTTGTGTTAGTGTTGAAAAACCACTTTTCGCACTTGTGTTGGTGCACGAAACCACTTTTGCACTTGTATTAGTGTGGAAAAACCACTTTTTGCACTTGTGATAGTGTTGAAAAACCACTTTTCGCACTTGTGTTAGTGTTGAAAAACCACTTTTCGCACTTGTGTTGGTGCAGGAAACCACTATTGCACTTGTATTAGTATGGAAAAAACACTTTTTGCACTTGTGATAGTGTTGAAAAACCACTTTTCGCACTTGTGTTAGTGTTGAAAAACCACTTTTCGCACTTGTGTTGATGCAGGAAACCACTTTTGCACTTGTATTAGTGTGGAAAAACCACTTTTCGCACTTGTGTTAGTGTTGAAAAACCACTTTTCGCACTTGTGTTAGTGTTGAAAAACCACTTTTCGCACTTGTGTTGGTGCAGGAAACCACTTTTGCACTTGTATTAGTGTGGAAAAACCACTTTTCGCACTTGTGATAGTGTTGAAAAACCACTTTTCGCACTTCTGTTAGTGTTGAAAAACCACTTTTTGCACTTGTGATAGTGTTGAAAAAACACTTTTCGCACTTGTGTTGGTGAAGGAAGCCACTTTTGCACTTGTATTAGTGTGGAAAAAACACTTTTTGCACTTGTGATAGTGTTGAAAACCCACTTTTCGAACTTGTGTTAGTGTTGAAAAACCACTTTTCGCACTTGTGTTGGTGCAGGAAACCACTTTTGCACTTGTATTAGTGTGGAAAAACCACTTTTCGCACTTGTGTTAGTGTTGAAAAACCACTTTTCGCACTTGTGTTATTGTTGAAAATCCACTTTTCGCACTTGTCTTAGTGTTGAAAATCCACTTTTCGAACTTGTGTTGGTGCAGGAAACCACTTTTGCACTTGTATTAGTGTGGAAAAACCACTTTTCGCACTTGTGTTAGTGTTGAAAAACCACTTTTCGCACTTGTGTTAGTGTTGAAAAACCACTTTTCGCACTTGTGTTGGTGCAGGAAACCACTTTTGCACTTGTATTAGTGTGGAAAAACACTTTTTGCACTTGTGATAGTGTTGAAAAACCACTTTTTGCACTTGTGTTAGTGTTGAAAAACCACTTTTCGCACTTGTGTTAGTGCAGGAAACCACTTTTGCACTTGTATTAGTGTGGAAAAAACACTTTTCGCACTTGTGATAGTGTTGAAAAACCACTTTTGCACTTGTGTTAGTGTTGAAAAACCACTTTTCGCACTCGTGTTGGTGCAGGAAACCACTTTTGCACTTGTATTAGTGTGGAAAAAACACTTTTTGCACTTGTGATAGTGTTGAAAAACCACTTTTCGCACTTGTGTTAATGTTGAAAAAACACTTTTCGCACTTGTGTTGGTGAAAGAAACCACTTTTGCACTTGTATTAGTGTGGAAAAAACACATTTTGCACTTGTGTTAGTGTTGAAAAACCACTTTTTGCACTTGTGATAGTGTTGAAAAACCACTTTTCGCACTTGTGTTAGTGTTGAAAAACCACTTTTTGCACTTGTGTTAGTGTTGAAAAACCACTTTTCGCACTTGTGTTGGTGCAGGAAACCACTTTTGCACTTGTATTATTGTCGGAAAAACACTTTTTGCACTTGTGATAGTTTTGAAAAACCACTTTTCGCACTTGTGTTGGTGCAGGGAACCACTTTTGCACTTGTATTAGTGTGGAAAAACCACTTTTTGCACTTGTGTTAGTGTTGAAAAACCACTTTTCACACTTGTGTTAGTGTTGAAAAACCACTTTTCGCACTTGTGTTGGTGCAGGAAACCACTTTTGCACTTGTATTAGTGTGGAAAAAACACTTTTTGCACTTGTGATAGTGTTGAAAAACCACTTTTTGCACTTGTGTTAGTGTTGAAAAACCACTTTTCGCACTTGTGTTGGTGCACGAAACCACTTTTGCACTTGTATTAGTGTGGAAAAACCACTTTTTGCACTTGTGATAGTGTTGAAAAACCACTTTTCGCACTTGTGTTAGTGTTGAAAAACCACTTTTCGCACTTGTGTTGGTGCAGGAAACCACTATTGCACTTGTATTAGTGTGGAAAAAACACTTTTTGCACTTGTGATAGTGTTGAAAAACCACTTTTTGCACTTGTGTTAGTGTTGAAAAACCACTTTTTGCACTTGTGTTGGTGCAGGAAACCACATTTGCACTTGTATTAGTGTGGAAAAAACACTTTTCGCACTTGTGTTAGTGTTGAAAAACCACATTTCGCACTTGTGTTAGTGTTGAAAAACCACTTTTCGCACTTGTGTTGGTGCAGGAAACCACTTTTGCACTTGTATTAGTGTGGAAAAACCACTTTTCGCACTTGTGATAGTGTTGAAAAACCACTTTTCGCACTTGTGTTAGTGTTGAAAAAGCACTTTTTGCACTTGTGTTGGTGCAGGAAACCACATTTGCACTTGTATAAGTGTGGAAAAACCACTTTTCGCACTTGTGATAGTGTTGAAAAACCACTTTTCGCACTTGTGTTAGTGTTGAAAAACCACTTTTTGCACTTGTGATAGTGTTGAAAAAACACTTTTCGCACTTGTGTTGGTGAAGGAAGCCACTTTTGCACTTGTATTAGTGTGGAAAAAACACTTTTTGCACTTGTGATAGTGTTGAAAACCCACTTTTCGAACTTGTGTTAGTGTTGAAAAACCACTTTTCGCACTTGTGTTGGTGCAGGAAACCACTTTTTCACTTGTATTAGTGTGGAAAAACCACTTTTCGCACTTGTGTTAGTGTTGAAAAACCACTTTTCGCACTTGTGTTATTGTTGAAAATCCACTTTTCGCACTTGTCTTAGTGTTGAAAATCCACTTTTCGAACTTGTGTTGGTGCAGGAAACCACTTTTGCACTTGTATTAGTGTGGAAAAACCACTTTTCGCACTTGTGTTAGTGTTGAAAAACCACTTTTCGCACTTGTGTTAGTGTTGAAAAACCACTTTTCGCACTTGTGTTGGTGCAGGAAACCACTTTTGCACTTGTATTAGTGTGGAAAAACACTTTTTGCACTTGTGATAGTGTTGAAAAACCACTTTTTGCACTTGTGTTAGTGTTGAAAAACCACTTTTCGCACTTGTGTTGGTGCAGGAAACCACTTTTGCACTTGTATTAGTGTGGAAAAAACACTTTTCGCACTTGTGATAGTGTTGAAAAACCACTTTTGCACTTGTGTTAGTGTTGAAAAACCACTTTTCGCACTCGTGTTGGTGCAGGAAACCACTTTTGCACTTGTATTAGTGTGGAAAAAACACTTTTTGCACTTGTGATAGTGTTGAAAAACCACTTTTCGCACTTGTGTTAATGTTGAAAAAACACTTTTCGCACTTGTGTTGGTGAAAGAAACCACTTTTGCACTTGTATTAGTTTGGAAAAAACACTTTTTGCACTTGTGTTAGTGTTGAAAAACCACTTTTCGCACTTGTGTTGGTGCAGGAAACCACTTTTGCACTTGTATTAGTGTGGAAAAAACACTTTTTGCACTTGTGATAGTGTTGAAAAACCACTTTTCGCACTTGTGTTGGTGCAGGAAACCACTTTTGCACTTGTATTAGTGTGGAAAAACCACTTTTTGCACTTGTGTTAGTGTTGAAAAACCACTTTTCACACTTGTGTTAGTGTTGAAAAACCACTTTTCGCACTTGTGTTGGTGCAGGAAACCACTTTTGCACTTGTATTAGTGTGGAAAAAACACTTTTTGCACTTGTGATAGTGTTGAAAAACCACTTTTTGCACTTGTGTTAGTGTTGAAAAACCACTTTTCGCACTTGTGTTGGTGCACGAAACCACTTTTGCACTTGTATTAGTGTGGAAAAACCACTTTTTGCACTTGTGATAGTGTTGAAAAACCACTTTTCGCACTTGTGTTAGTGTTGAAAAACCACTTTTCGCACTTGTGTTGGTGTAGGAAACCACTATTGCACTTGTATTAGTGTGGAAAAAACACTTTTTGCACTTGCGATAGTGTTGAAAAACCACTTTTCGCACTTGTGTTAGTGTTGAAAAACCACTTTTCGCATTTGTGTTGATGCAGGAAACCACTTTTGCACTTGTATTAGTGTGGAAAAACCACTTTTCGCACTTGTGTTAGTGTTGAAAAACCACTTTTCGCACTTGTGTTAGTGTTGAAAAACCACTTTTCGCACTTGTGTTGGTGCAGGAAACCACTTTTGCACTTGTATTAGTGTGGAAAAACCACTTTTCGCACTTGTGTTAGTGTTGAAAAACCACTTTTCGCACTTGTGTTGGTGCACGAAACCACTTTTGCACTTGTATTAGTGTGGAAAAACCACTTTTTGCACTTGTGATAGTGTTGAAAAACCACTTTTCGCACTTGTGTTAGTGTTGAAAAACCACTTTTCGCACTTGTGTTGGTGCAGGAAACCACTATTGCACTTGTATTAGTGTGGAAAAAACACTTTTTGCACTTGTGATAGTGTTGAAAAACCACTTTTTGCACTTGTGTTAGTGTTGAAAAACCACTTTTTGCACTGTGTTGGTGCAGGAAACCACATTTGCACTTGTATTAGTGTGGAAAAAACACTTTTCGCACTTGTGTTAGTGTTGAAAAACCACATTTCGCACTTGTGTTAGTGTTGAAAAACCACTTTTCGCACTTGTGTTGGTGCAGGAAACCACTTTTGCACTTGTATTAGTGTGGAAAAACCACTTTTCGCACTTGTGATAGTGTTGAAAAACCACTTTTCGCACTTGTGTTGGTGCAGGAAACCACATTTGCACTTGTATTAGTGTGGAAAAACCACTTTTCGCACTTGTGATAGTGTTGAAAAACCATTTTCGCACTTGTGTTAGTGTTGAAAAACCACTTTTTGCACTTGTGATAGTGTTGAAAAAACACTTTTCGCACTTGTGTTGGTGAAGGAAGCCACTTTTGCACTTGTATTAGTGTGGAAAAAACACTTTTTGCACTTGTGATAGTGTTGAAAACCCACTTTTCGAACTTGTGTTAGTGTTGAAAAACCACTTTTCGCACTTGTGTTGGTGCAGGAAACCACTTTTTCACTTGTATTAGTGTGGAAAAACCACTTTTCGCACTTGTGTTAGTGTTGAAAAACCACTTTTTGCACTTGTGTTATTGTTGAAAATCCACTTTTCGCACTTGTCTTAGTGTTGAAAATCCACTTTTCGAACTTGTGTTGGTGCAGGAAACCACTTTTGCACTTGTATTAGTGTGGAAAAACCACTTTTCGCACTTGTGTTAGTGTTGAAAAACCACTTTTCGCACTTGTGTTAGTGTTGAAAAACCACTTTTCGCACTTGTGTTGGTGCAGGAAACCACTTTTGCACTTGTATTAGTGTGGAAAAACACTTTTTGCACTTGTGATAGTGTTGAAAAACCACTTTTTGCACTTGTGTTAGTGTTGAAAAACCACTTTTCGCACTTGTGTTGGTGCAGGAAACCACTTTTGCACTTGTATTAGTGTGGAAAAAACACTTTTCGCACTTGTGATAGTGTTGAAAAACCACTTTTGCACTTGTGTTAGTGTTGAAAAACCACTTTTCGCACTCGTGTTGGTGCAGGAAACCACTTTTGCACTTGTATTAGTGTGGAAAAAACACTTTTTGCACTTGTGATAGTGTTGAAAAACCACTTTTCGCACTTGTGTTAATGTTGAAAAAACACTTTTCGCACTTGTGTTGGTGAAAGAAACCACTTTTGCACTTGTATTAGTTTGGAAAAAACACTTTTTGCACTTGTGTTAGTGTTGAAAAACCACTTTTCGCACTTGTGTTGGTGCAGGAAACCACTTTTGCACTTGTATTAGTGTGGAAAAAACACTTTTTGCACTTGTGATAGTGTTGAAAAACCACTTTTCGCACTTGTGTTGGTGCAGGAAACCACTTTTGCACTTGTATTAGTGTGGAAAAACCACTTTTTGCACTTGTGTTAGTGTTGAAAAACCACTTTTCACACTTGTGTTAGTGTTGAAAAACCACTTTTCGCACTTGTGTTGGTGCAGGAAACCACTTTTGCACTTGTATTAGTGTGGAAAAAACACTTTTTGCACTTGTGATAGTGTTGAAAAACCACTTTTTGCACTTGTGTTAGTGTTGAAAAACCACTTTTCGCACTTGTGTTGGTGCACGAAACCACTTTTGCACTTGTATTAGTGTGGAAAAACCACTTTTTGCACTTGTGATAGTGTTGAAAAACCACTTTTCGCACTTGTGTTAGTGTTGAAAAACCACTTTTCGCACTTGTGTTGGTGCAGGAAACCACTATTGCACTTGTATTAGTGTGGAAAAAACACTTTTTGCACTTGTGATAGTGTTGAAAAACCACTTTTCGCACTTGTGTTAGTGTTGAAAAACCACTTTTCGCATTTGTGTTGATGCAGGAAACCACTTTTGCACTTGTATTAGTGTGGAAAAACCACTTTTCGCACTTGTGTTAGTGTTGAAAAACCACTTTTCGCACTTGTGTTAGTGTTGAAAAACCACTTTTCGCACTTGTGTTGGTGCAGGAAACCACTTTTGCACTTGTATTAGTGTGGAAAAACCACTTTTCGCACTTGTGTTAGTGTTGAAAAACCACTTTTCGCACTTGTGTTATTGTTGAAAATCCACTTTTCGCACTTGTCTTAGTGTTGAAAATCCACTTTTCGAACTTGTGTTGGTGCAGGAAACCACTTTTGCACTTGTATTAGTGTGGAAAAACCACTTTTCGCACTTGTGTTAGTGTTGAAAAACCACTTTTCGCACTTGTGTTAGTGTTGAAAAACCACTTTTCACACTTGTGTTGGTGCAGGAAACCACTTTTGCACTTGTGTTAGTGTTGAAAAACCACTTTTCGCACTCGTGTTGGTGCAGGAAACCACTTTTGCACTTGTATTAGTGTGGAAAAAACACTTTTTGCACTTGTGATAGTGTTGAAAAACCACTTTTCGCACTTGGGTTAATGTTGAAAAAACACTTTTCGCACTTGTGTTGGTGAAAGAAACCACTTTTGCACTTGTATTAGTGTGGAAAAAACACTTTTTGCACATGTGTTAGTGTTGAAAAACCACTTTTTGCACTTGTGATAGTGTTGAAAAACCACTTTTCGCACTTGTGTTAGTGTTGAAAAACCACTTTTTGCACTTGTGTTAGTGTTGAAAAACCACTTTTCGCACTTGTGTTGGTGCAGGAAACCACTTTTGCACTTGTATTAGTGTGGAAAAAACACTTTTTGCACTTGTGATAGTGTTGAAAAACCACATTTCGCACTTGTGTTGGTGCAGGAAACCACTTTTGCACTTGTATTAGTGTGGAAAAACCACTTTTTGCACTTGTGTTAGTGTTGAAAAACCACTTTTCACACTTGTGTTAGTGTTGAAAAACCACTTTTCGCACTTGTGTTGGTGCAGGAAACCACTTTTGCACTTGTATTAGTGTGGAAAAAACACTTTTTGCACTTGCGATAGTGTTGAAAAACCACTTTTTGCACTTGTGTTAGTGTTGAAAAACCACTTTTCGCACTTGTGTTGGTGCACAAAACCACTTTTGCACTTGTATTAGTGTGGAAAAACCACTTTTTGCACTTGTGATAGTGTTGAAAAACCACTTTTCGCACTTGTGTTAGTGTTGAAAAACCACTTTTCGCACTTGTGTTGGTGCAGGAAACCACTATTGCACTTGTATTAGTGTGGAAAAACACTTTTTGCACTTGTGATAGTGTTGAAAAACCACTTTTCGCACTTGTGTTAGTGTTGAAAAACCACTTTTTGCACTTGTGTTGGTGCAGGAAACCACATTTGCACTTGTATTAGTGTGGAAAAACACTTTTCGCACTTGTGTTAGTGTTGAAAAACCACATTTCGCACTTGTGTTAGTGTTGAAAAACCACTTTTCGCACTTGTGTTGGTGCAGGAAACCACTTTTGCACTTGTATTAGTGTGGAAAACCACTTTTCGCACTTGTGATAGTGTTGAAAAACCACATTTCGCACTTGTGTTAGTGTTGAAAAACCACTTTTTGCACTTGTGTTGGTGCAGGAAACCACATTTGCACTTGTATTAGTGTGGAAAAAGCACTTTTCGCACTTGTGATAGTGTTGAAAAACCACTTTTCGCACTTGTGTTAGTGTTGAAAAACCACTTTTTGCACTTGTGATAGTGTTGAAAAAACACTTTTCGCACTTGTGTTGGTGAAGGAAGCCACTTTTGCACTTGTATTAGTGAGGAAAAAACACTTTTTGCACTTGTGATAGTGTTGAAAACCCACTTTTCGAACTTGTGTTAGTGTTGAAAAACCACTTTTCGCACTTGTGTTGGTGCAGGAAACCACTTTTGCACTTGTATTAGTGTGGAAAAACCACTTTTCGCACTTATGTTAGTGTTGAAAAACCACTTTTCGCACTTGTGTTATTGTTGAAATCCACTTTTTGCACTTGTCTTAGTGTTGAAAATCCACTTTTGGAACTTGTGTTGGTGCAGGAAACCACTTTTGCACTTGTAGTAGTGTGGAAAAACCACTTTTCGCACTTGTGTTAGTGTTGAAAAACCACTTTTCGCACTTGTGTTAGTGTTGAAAAACCACTTTTCGCACTTGTGTTGGTGCAGGAAACCACTTTTGCACTTGTATTAGTGTGGAAAAACACTTTTTGCACTTGTGATAGTGTTGAAAAACCACTTTTTGCACTTGTGTTAGTGTTGAAAAACCACTTTTCGCACTTGTGTTGGTGCAGGAAACCACTTTTGCACTTGTATTAGTGTGGAAAAAACACTTTTCGCACTTGTGATAGTGTTGAAAAACCACTTTTGCACTTGTGTTAGTGTTGAAAAACCACTTTTCGCACTCGTGTTGGTGCAGGAAACCACTTTTGCACTTGTATTAGTGTGGAAAAAACACTTTTTGCACTTGTGATAGTGTTGAAAAACCACTTTTCGCACTTGTGTTAATGTTGAAAAAACACTTTTCGCACTTGTGTTGGTGAAAGAAACCACTTTTGCACTTGTATTAGTGTGGAAAAAACACTTTTGCACTTGTGATAGTGTTGAAAAACCACTTTTTGCACTTGTGTTAGTGTTGAAAAACCACTTTTCGCACTTGTGTTGGTGCACGAAACCACTTTTGCACTTGTATTAGTGTGGAAAAACCACTTTTTGCACTTGTGATAGTGTTGAAAAACCACTTTTCGCACTTGTGTTAGTGTTGAAAAACCACTTTTCGCACTTGTATTGGTGCAGGAAACCACAATTCACTTGTATTAGTGTGGAAAAAACACTTTTTGCACTTGTGATAGTGTTGAAAAACCACTTTTCGCACTTGTGTTAGTGTTGAAAAACCACTTTTCGCACTTGTGTTGATGCAGGAAACCACTTTTGCACTTGTATTAGTGTGGAAAAACCACTTTTCGCACTTGTGTTAGTGTTGAAAAACCACTTTTCGCACTTGTGTTAGTGTTGAAAAACCACTTTTCGCACTTGTGTTGGTGCAGGAAACCACTTTTGCACTTGTATTAGTGTGGAAAAAACACTTTTCGCACTTGTGTTAGTGTTGAAAAACGACATTTCGCACTTGTGTTAGTGTTGAAAAACCACTTTTCGCACTTGTGTTGGTGCAGGAAACCACTTTTGCACTTGTATTAGTGTGGAAAAAACACTTTTTGCACTTGTGATAGTGTTGAAAACCACTTTTCACACTTGTGTTGGTGCAGGAAACCACTTTTGCACTTGTATTAGTGTGGAAAAACCACTTTTCGCACTTGTGTTAGTGTTGAAAAACCACTTTTCGCACTTGTGTTAGTGTTGAAAAACCACTTTTCGCACTTGTGTTGGTGCAGGAAACCACTTTTGCACTTGTATTAGTGTGGAAAAAACACTTTTTGCACTTGTGATAGTGTTGAAAAACCACTTTTTGCACTTGTGTTAGTGTTGAAAAACCACTTTTCGCACTTGTGTTGGTGCACGAAACCACTTTTGCACATGTATTAGTGTGGAAAAAACACTTTTTGCACTTGTGATAGTGTTGAAAAACCACTTTTCTCACGTGTGTTAGTGTTGAAAAACCACTTTTCGCACTTGTGTTGGTGCAGGAAACCACTTTTGCACTTGTATTAGTGTGGAAAAACCACTTTTCGCACTTGTGATAGTGTTGAAAAACCACTTTTCGCACTTGTGTTAGTGTTGAAAAACCACTTTTCGCACTTGTGTTAGTGTTTAAAAACCACTTTTTGCACTTGTGATAGTGTTGAAAAAACACTTTCCGAACTTGTGTTGGTGCAGGAAACCACTTTTGCACTTGTATAAGTGTGGAAATACCACTTTTCGCACTTGTGTTAGTGTTGAAAAACCACTTTTCGCACTTGTGTTAGTGTTGAAAAACCACTTTTCGCACTTGTGTTGGTGCAGGAAACCACTTTTGCACTTGTATTAGTGTGGAAAAAACACTTTTTGCACTTGTGATAGTGTTGAAAAACCACTTTTTGCACTTGTGTTAGTGATGAAAAACCACAATTCGCACTTGTGTTGGTGCACGAAACCACTTTTGCACTTGTATTAGTGTGGAAAAACCACTTTTCGCACTTGTGATAGTGTTGAAAAACCACTTTTCGCACTTGCGTTAGTGTTGAAAAACCACTTTTTGCACTTGTGATAGTGTTGAAAAAACACTTTTCGCACTTGTGTTGGTGAAGGAAACCACTTTTGCACTTGTATTAGTGTGGAAAAACCACTTTTCGCACTTGTGTTAGTGTTGAAAAACCACTTTTCGCACTTGTGTTAGTGTTGAAAATCCACTTTTCGCACTTGTGTTAGTGTTGAAAATCCACTTTTCGAACTTGTGTTAGTGTTGAAAAACCACTTTTCGCACTCGTGTTGGTGCAGGAAACCACTTTTGCACTTGTATTAGTGTGGAAAAAACACTTTTTGCACTTGTGATAGTGTTGAAAAACCACTTTTGCACTTGTGTTAGTGTTGAAAAACCACTTTTCGCACTCGTGTTGGTGCAGGAAACCACTTTTGCACTTGTATTAGTGTGGAAAAAACACTTTTTGCACTTGTGATAGTGTTGAAAAACCACTTTTCGCACTTGTGTTAATGTTGAAAAAACACTTTTCGCACTTGTGTTGGTGAAAGAAACCACTTTTGCACTTGTATTAGTGTGGAAAAAACACTTTTTGCTCTTGTGTTAGTGTTGAAAAACCACTTTTTGCACTTGTGATAGTGTTGAAAAACCACTTTTCGCACTTGTGTTAGTGTTGAAAAACCACTTTTTGCACTTGTGTTAGTGTTGAAAAACCACTTTTCGCACTTGTGTTGGTGCAGGAAACCACTTTTGCACTTGTATTAGTGTGGAAAAAACACTTTTTGCACTTGTGATAGTGTTGAAAAACCACTTTTCGCACTTGTGTTGGTGCAGGAAACCACTTTTGCACTTGTATTAGTGTGGAAAAACCACTTTTCGCACTTGTGTTATTGTTGAAAAACCACTTTTCACACTTGTGTTAGTGTTGAAAAACCACTTTTCGCACTTGTGTTGGTACAGGAAACCACTTTTGCACTTGTATTAGTGTGGAAAAAACACTTTTTGCACTTGCGATAGTGTTGAAAAACCACTTTTTGCACTTGTGTTAGTGTTGAAAAACCACTTTTCGCACTTGTGTTGGTGCACGAAACCACTTTTGCACTTGTATTAGTGTGGAAAAACCACTTTTTGCACTTGTGATAGTGTTGAAAAACCACTTTTCGCACTTGTGTTAGTGTTGAAAAACCACTTTTCGCACTTGTGTTGGTGCAGGAAACCACTATTGCACTTGTATTAGTGTGGAAAAACACTTTTTGCACTTGTGATAGTGTTGAAAAACCACTTTTCGCACTTGTGTTAGTGTTGAAAAACCACTTTTTGCACTTGTGTTGGTGCAGGAAACCACATTTGCACTTGTATTAGTGTGGAAAAAACACTTTTCGCACTTGTGTTAGTGTTGAAAAACCACATTTCGCACTTGTGTTAGTGTTGAAAAACCACTTTTCGCACTTGTGTTGGTGCAGGAAACCACTTTTGCACTTGTATTAGTGTGGAAAAACCACTTTTCGCACTTGTGATAGTGTTGAAAAACCACTTTTCGCACTTGTGTTAGTGTTGAAAAACCACTTTTTGCACTTGTGTTGGTGCAGGAAACCACATTTGCACTTTTATTAGTGTGGAAAAACCACTTTTCGCACTTGTGATAGTGTTGAAAAACCACTTTTCGCACTTGTGTTAGTGTTGAAAAACCACTTTTTGCACTTGTGATAGTGTTGAAAAAACACTTTTCGCACTTGTGTTGGTGAAGGAAGCCACTTTTGCACTTGTATTAGTGTGGAAAAAACACTTTTTGCACTTGTGATAGTGTTGAAAACCCACTTTTTGCACTTGTCTTAGTGTTGAAAATCCACTTTTGGAACTTGTGTTGGTGCAGAAAACCACTTTTGCACTTGTATTAGTGTGGAAAAACCACTTTTCGCACTTGTGTTAGTGTTGAAAAACCACTTTTCGCACTTGTGTTAGTGTTGAAAAACCACTTTTCGCACTTGTGTTGGTGCAGGAAACCACTTTTGCACTTGTATTAGTGTGGAAAAACCACTTTTCGCACTTGTGATAGTGTTGAAAAACACTTTTCGCACTTGTGTTAGTGTTGAAAAACCACTTTTCGCACTTGTGTTAGTGTTTAAAAACCACTTTTTGCACTTGTGATAGTGTTGAAAAAACACTTTCCGAACTTGTGTTGGTGCAGGAAACCACTTTTGCACTTGTATAAGTGTGGAAATACCACTTTTCGCACTTGTGTTAGTGTTGAAAAACCACTTTTCGCACTTGTGTTAGTGTTGAAAAACCACTTTTCGCACTTGTGTTGGTGCAGGAAACCACTTTTGCACTTGTATTAGTGTGGAAAAAACACTTTTCGCACTTGTGTTAGTGTTGAAAAACGACATTTCGCACTTGTGTTAGTGTTGAAAAACCACTTTTCGCACTTGTATTGGTGCAGGAAACCACAATTCACTTGTATTAGTGTGGAAAAAACACTTTTTGCACTTGTGATAGTGTTGAAAAACCACTTTTCGCACTTGTGTTAGTGTTGAAAAACCACTTTTCGCACTTGTGTTGATGCAGGAAACCACTTTTGCACTTGTATTAGTGTGGAAAAACCACTTTTCGCACTTGTGTTAGTGTTGAAAAACCACTTTTCGCACTTGTGTTAGTGTTGAAAAACCACTTTTCGCACTTGTGTTGGTGCAGGAAACCACTTTTGCACTTGTATTAGTGTGGAAAAAACACTTTTCGCACTTGTGTTAGTGTTGAAAAACGACATTTCGCACTTGTGTTAGTGTTGAAAAACCACTTTTCGCACTTGTGTTGGTGCAGGAAACCACTTTTGCACTTGTGTTAGCGTGGAAAAAACACTTTTCGCACTTGTGTTAGTGTTGAAAAACCACTTTTCGCACTTGTGTTAGTGTTGAAAAACCACTTTTCGCACTTGTGTTGGTGCAGGAAACCACTTTTTCACTTGTATTAGTGTGGAAAAAACACTTTTTGCACTTGTGATAGTGTTGAAAACCACTTTTCGCACTTGTGTTGGTGCAGGAAACCACTTTTGCACTTGTATTAGTGTGGAAAAACCACTTTTCGCACTTGTGTTAGTGTTGAAAAACCACTTTTCGCACTTGTGTTAGTGTTGAAAAACCACTTTTCGCACTTGTGTTGGTGCAGGAAACCACTTTTGCACTTGTATTAGTGTGGAAAAAACACTTTTTGCACTTGTGATAGTGTTGAAAAACCACTTTTTGCACTTGTGTTAGTGTTGAAAAACCACTTTTCGCACTTGTGTTGGTGCACGAAACCACTTTTGCACATGTATTAGTGTGGAAAAAACACTTTTTGCACTTGTGATAGTGTTGAAAAACCACTTTTCTCACTTGTGTTAGTGTTGAAAAACCACTTTTCGCACTTGTGTTGGTGCAGGAAACCACTTTTGCACTTGTATTAGTGTGGAAAAACCACTTTTCGCACTTGTGATAGTGTTGAAAAACCACTTTTCGCACTTGTGTTAGTGTTGAAAAACCACTTTTCGCACTTGTGTTAGTGTTTAAAAACCACTTTTTGCACTTGTGATAGTGTTGAAAAACCACTTTTGCACTTGTGTTAGTGTTGAAAAACCACTTTTCGCACTCGTGTTGGTGCAGGAAACCACTTTTGCACTTGTATTAGTGTGGAAAAAACACTTTTTGCACTTGTGATAGTGTTGAAAAACCACTTTTCGCACTTGTGTTAATGTTAAAAAAACACTTTTCGCACTTGTGTTGGTGAAAGAAACCACTTTTGCACTTGTATTAGTGTGGAAAAAACACTTTTTGCTCTTGTGTTAGTGTTGAAAAACCACTTTTTGCACTTGTGATAGTGTTGAAAAACCACTTTTCGCACTTGTGTTAGTGTTGAAAAACCACTTTTTGCACTTGTGTTAGTGTTGAAAAACCACTTTTCGCACTTGTGTTGGTGCAGGAAACCACTTTTGCACTTGTATTAGTGTGGAAAAAACACTTTTTGCACTTGTGATAGTGTTGAAAAACCACTTTTCGCACTTGTGTTGGTGCAGGAAACCACTTTTGCACTTGTATTAGTGTGGAAAAACCACTTTTCGCACTTGTGTTATTGTTGAAAAACCACTTTTCACACTTGTGTTAGTGTTGAAAAACCACTTTTCGCACTTGTGTTGGTACAGGAAACCACTTTTGCACTTGTATTAGTGTGGAAAAACACTTTTTGCACTTGCGATAGTGTTGAAAAACCACTTTTTGCACTTGTGTTAGTGTTGAAAAACCACTTTTCGCACTTGTGTTGGTGCACGAAACCACTTTTGCACTTGTATTAGTGTGGAAAAACCACTTTTTGCACTTGTGATAGTGTTGAAAAACCACTTTTCGCACTTGTGTTAGTGTTGAAAAACCACTTTTCGCACTTGTGTTGGTGCAGGAAACCACTATTGCACTTGTATTAGTGTGGAAAAACACTTTTTGCACTTGTGATAGTGTTGAAAAACCACTTTTCGCACTTGTGTTAGTGTTGAAAAACCACTTTTTGCACTTGTGTTGGTGCAGGAAACCACATTTGCACTTGTATTAGTGTGGAAAAAACACTTTTCGAACTTGTGTTAGTGTTGAAAAACCACATTTCGCACTTGTGTTAGTGTTGAAAAACCACTTTTCGCACTTGTGTTGGTGCAGGAAACCACTTTTGCACTTGTATTAGTGTGGAAAAACCACTTTTCGCACTTGTGATAGTGTTGAAAAACCACTTTTCGCACTTGTGTTAGTGTTGAAAAACCACTTTTTGCACTTGTGTTGGTGCAGGAAACCACATTTGCACTTGTATTAGTGTGGAAAAACCACTTTTCGCACTTGTGATAGTGTTGAAAAACCACTTTTCGCACTTGTGTTAGTGTTGAAAAACCACTTTTTGCACTTGTGATAGTGTTGAAAAAACACTTTTCGCACTTGTGTTGGTGAAGGAAGCCACTTTTGCACTTGTATTAGTGTGGAAAAAACACTTTTTGCACTTGTGATAGTGTTGAAAACCCACTTTTTGCACTTGTCTTAGTGTTGAAAATCCACTTTTGGAACTTGTGTTGGTGCAGGAAACCACTTTTGCACTTGTATTAGTGTGGAAAAACCACTTTTCGCACTTGTGTTAGTGTTGAAAAACCACTTTTCGCACTTGTGTTAGTGTTGAAAAACCACTTTTCGCACTTGTGTTGGTGCAGGAAACCACTTTTGCACTTGTATTAGTGTGGAAAAACCACTTTTCGCACTTGTGATAGTGTTGAAAAACACTTTTCGCACTTGTGTTAGTGTTGAAAAACCACTTTTCGCACTTGTGTTAGTGTTTAAAAACCACTTTTTGCACTTGTGATAGTGTTGAAAAAACACTTTCCGAACTTGTGTTGGTGCAGGAAACCACTTTTGCACTTGTATAAGTGTGGAAATACTACTTTTCGCACTTGTGTTAGTGTTGAAAAACCACTTTTCGCACTTGTGTTAGTGTTGAAAAACCACTTTTCGCACTTGTGTTGGTGCAGGAAACCACTTTTGCACTTGTATTAGTGTGGAAAAAACACTTTTTGCACTTGTGATAGTGTTGAAAAACCACTTTTTGCACTTGTGTTAGTGATGAAAAACCACTTTTCGCACTTGTGTTGGTGCACGAAACCACTTTTGCACTTGTATTAGTGTGGAAAAACCACTTTTCGCACTTGTGATAGTGTTGAAAAACCACTTTTCGCACTTGTGTTAGTGTTGAAAAACCACTTTTTGCACTTGTGATAGTGTTGAAAAAACACTTTTCGCACTTGTGTTGGTGAAGGAAACCACGTTTGCACTTGTATTAGTGTGGAAAAAACACTTTTTGCACTTGTGATAGTGTTGAAAAACCACTTTTCGAACTTGTGTTAGTGTTGAAAAACCACTTTTCGCACTTGTGTTTGTGCAGGAAACTACTTTTGCACTTGTATTAGTGTGGAAAAACCACTTTTCGCACTTGTGTTAGTGTTGAAAAACCACTTTTCGCACTTGTGTTAGTGTTGAAAATCCACTTTTCGCACTTGTGTTAGTGTTGAAAATCCACTTTTCGAACTTGTGTTGGTGCAGGAAACCACTTTTGCACTTGTATTAGTGTGGAAAAACCACGTTTCGCACTTGTGTTAGTGTTGAAAAACCACTTTTCGCACTTGTGTTAGTGTTGAAATACCACTTTTCGCACTTGTGTTGGTGCAGGAAACCACTTTTGCACTTGTATTAGTGTGGAAAAACACTTTTTGCACTTGTGATAGTGTTGAAAAACCACTTTTTGCACTTGTGTTAGTGTTGAAAAACCACTTTTCGCACTTGTGTTGGTGCAGGAAACCACTTTTGCACTTGTATTAGTGTGGAAAAAACACTTTTTGCACTTGTGATAGTGTTGAAAAACAACTTTTCGCACTTGTGTTAGTGTTGAAAAAACACTTTTCGCACTTGTGTTGGTGCAGGAAACCACTTTTACACTTGTATTAGTGTGGAAAAACCACTTTTCGCACTTGTGTTAGTGTTGAAAAACCACTTTTCGCACTTGTGTTAGTGTTGAAAAAACACTTTTCGCACTTGTGTTTGTGCAGGAAACCACTTTTGCACTTGTATTAGTGTGGAAAAAACACTTTTTGCACTTGTGATAGTGTTGAAAAACCACTTTTTGCACTTGTGTTAGTGTTGAAAAACCACTTTTCGCACTTGTGTTGGTGCACGAAACCACTTTTGCACTTGTATTAGTGTGGAAAAACCACTTTTTGCACTTGTGATAGTGTTGAAAAACCACTTTTCGCATTTGTGTTAGTGTTGAAAAACCACTTTTCGCACTTGTGTTGGTGCAGGAAACCACTTTTGCACTTGTATTAGTGTGGAAAAAACACTTTTTGCACTTGTGATAGTGTTGAAAAACAACTTTTCGCACTTGTGTTAGTGTTGAAAAAACACTTTTCGCACTTGTGTTGGTGCAGGAAACCACTTTTACACTTGTATTAGTGTGGAAAAACCACTTTTCGCACTTGTGTTAGTGTTGAAAAACCACTTTTCGCACTTGTGTTAGTGTTGAAAAAACACTTTTCGCACTTGTGTTTGTGCAGGAAACCACTTTTGCACTTGTATTAGTGTGGAAAAAACACTTTTTGCACTTGTGATAGTGTTGAAAAACCACTTTTTGCACTTGTGTTAGTGTTGAAAAACCACTTTTCGCACTTGTGTTGGTGCACGAAACCACTTTTGCACTTGTATTAGTGTGGAAAAACCACTTTTTGCACTTGTGATAGTGTTGAAAAACCACTTTTCGCACTTGTGTTAGTGTTGAAAAACCACTTTTCGCACTTGTGTTGGTGCAGGAAACCACTATTGCACTTGTATTAGTGTGGAAAAAACACTTTTTGCACTTGTGATAGTGTTGAAAAACCACTTTTCGCACTTGTGTTGGTGTTGAAAAACCACTTTTCGCACTTGTGTTGGTGCAGGAAACCACTTTTGCACTTGTATTAGTGTGGAAAAACCACTTTTCGCACTTGTGTTAGTGTTGAAAAACCACTTTTCGCACTTGTGTTAGTGTTGAAAAACCACTTTTCGCACTTGTGTTGGTGCAGGAAACCACTTTTGCACTTGTATTAGTGTGGAAAAAACACTTTTCGCACTTGTGTTAGTGTTGAAAAACCACATTTCGCACTTGTGTTAGTGTTGAAAAACCACTTTTTGCACTTGTGTTGGTGCAGGAAACCACTTTTGCACTTGCATTAGTGTGGAAAAAACACTTTTTGCACTTGTGATAGTGTTGAAAAACCACTTTTTGCACTTGTGTTAGTGTTGAAAAACCACTTTTCGCACTTGTGTTAGTGCACGAAACCACTTTTGCACTTGTATTAGTGTGGAAAAAACACTTTTTGCACTTGTGATAGTGTTGAAAAACCACTTTTCGCACTTGTGTTAGTGTTGAAAAACCACTTTTCGCACTTGTGTTGGTGCAGGAAACCACTTTTGCACTTGTATTAGTGTGGAAAAACCACTTTTCGCACTTGTGTTAGTGTTGAAAAACCACTTTTTGCACTTGTGTTGGTGCAGGAAACCACATTTGCACTTGTATTAGTGTGGAAAAACCACTTTTTGCACTTGTGATTGTGTTGAAAAACCACTTTTCGCACTTGTGTTAGTGTTGAAAAACCACTTTTTGCACTTGTGATAGTGTTGAAAACCTACTTTTCGAACTTGTGTTAGTAGTGTAATAATGTTGCTTCTGGGACACCTCCGTTTAACATGGGAAATCCCTATCTAATGTCATTTACCCCCTTGTCTTTTTCAAAAATCATAAACACCTCTATTTCTCCCACCCTCATCTTTATGAAACTTTTGTCTGTAGTACCTATCCTTAATGTTGTTCATTAGACCACTCAAACACTACAAATATTTGTTTTCTCTTATAGACCTATCATCCTTCTTCTACATATCATCTGGCAGATTAATCTTTGACCCACTCAAACATTGACCCATTCACTTCCATATTAATTCTTTCCCTCCCTCATTGCCCCTAAACACCTATATTTCTCTCACCCTGTTCTTTACGAACCTTCTAACCTTTTGACATGTTATCCTTATTCATTAGACCACTTAAACACCTGTGATCCTTCTGACCTCATGGACCTTTTAACCTTTTACTCTTAATATCATCTGGTGAATATAACCCACTCAAACAACGACCCTACAAATATTTGTTTATGCGTGGGAAATAATTTAATTCTCCTACAACTCTCTTCACCATCTAATATATTAACAAAAAATATGTTTGAGTTTGGTTCTTTATTAAGATATTTTAACTGAGCTAAGATAAAATGGTAAACCTCCCTCAATGTTCTTGCTTGAGCGCCTCCAGTGCCACATACCATTTTTTGGTAAGCTCCGCCCACTTTTTGGTAAACCACGCCCATTTTTTACTAAGCCACGCCCACTTTTTGTTAAGCCACGCCCACTTTTTACTAAGCCCGCCCACTTTTGCTAAGCTCCTCCCACTTTTGCTAAGTCCCACCCACTTTATAAACTCTTCAGCATTGTATCATTTCCAGGTAATACATTACATCATTTTCAGGGAATTTCCATCACATCATTTCCAGTTAAGACACGCCCAGGGAATTTCCACAGGAAGACACACCCAGTCCTTATAAAAGGCACCGACCACACAGGCTTTTTCAAACACGCTTTCTGCTTCACTTGAGAATGGACTACTATGCCGAAATGGAATGGGATAACTTTGCTATTCCATGGAGTCCTACTACCTGTGTAGAACTCAACCTTCAGATTGATGAACTGGACTCGAACCTCTTATCAATGGAGGTAAGTTTGTTTATTTATTTATTTATTTATTTAATTTTTTTTTTTTTTTTTTTTTTTTTTTTTTAAGATGAGACTCGTGTAAGAGTTAACAAAGTTTATTTTAATATTCATAGAGCTTGATTTATACAAATAAAAAATATTGTATTAAATTAATACATTGTTATTTTCTTTCACAGGAAATTGTATCTGAGATACGAAATGAAAATTCTGCTTTTAACACAACTTGGGATGAAGTTATTTTTTTGTTTGAAGACATTTTGAACAACCAAGACCCCCAGAACGAGTTCTACCTTGATGACCCAGCCAAAGAGTTATACCTTGGAGATCCACAAAATCCTGAAAAAGAGTTTTACCATGATGATACTTGTTGTGAGTTATCAAAACAAAACCCACTGAACAAGTTCTACCTTGATGAGCCAGAATACAAGTCATACATTGGAGACCCACAAATTTCTGAAAATTGGGAAAGGAGAGTTCTCCCTGATGGTCCGCAGTTATACTATGTGAGACACATCATAGAAACCCTAAAAAATTGGGCAAGGAGAGTTCTCCCTGATGGTCCGCAGTTATACTATGTGAGACACATCATAGAAACCCTAAATAATTGGGCAAGGAGAGTTCTCCCTGATGGTCCGCAGTTATACTATGTGAGACACATCATAGAAACCCTAAAAAATTGGGCAAGGAGAGTTCTCCCTGATGGTCCGCAGTTATACTATGTGAGACACATCATAGAAACCCTAAAAAATTGTGAAATGGGAATTCTCCCTGATGGTCCGCAGTTATACTATGTGAGACACATCATAGAAACCCTAAAAAGTTGGGAAAGGGAAGTTTTCCCTGATGGTCCGCAGTTATACTATGTGAGACTTATCACGGAAACCCCCAATATTTCTGAAAATTGTGGTTTTACCTTGGGGACTTGGAAAGATGGTTATATTTTTGGAGACTCGGAATGGGGGTTTTGTTTTGATGACTCGGAATGTGATACCTATCTTGGAGGCTCAACAGGAATGTGGTTATACCTTGGGAACTTGGAAAGTTGGTTTTATTTTGGAGACTCTACCTGTGGGGTTCCTCTTGGAGACTCTTTGGATTCTAAAGCAATGAACAATGTTCTTTATTTAATGACGCTTGATTTAAGCAATATCAAGAAAGTTCGAGGAAGAAAATGCTGGAAAATTCTTTCTTCCCATTTCTACTTCTTCAAACTTAAAAGCCTTGAAAGACAGAATTGGAGGAAGAGGAAAAAAAAAAAAAAGAAATACGTATTTAAAAAAGAAGAAAAGAAAGATTATGTTAGGGTTTGGGTGGGATTTTGAATGTGAGGGTTAGGGATGGGGTTGGGTTAGGGTTGGGATTTTGAATGTGAGGGTTAGGGTTGGGGTTGGGTTAGGGATGGGGTTGGGTTAGGGATGGGGTTGGGTTAGGGATGGGTTGGGTTAGGGTTGGGATTTTGAATGTGAGGGTTAGGGTTGGGGTTGGGTTAGGGATGGGATTGGGTTAGGGTTGGGATTTTGAATGTGAGGGTTAGGGATGGGTTGGGTTAGGGATGGGGTTGGGTTAGGGATGGGGTTGGGTTAGGGTTGGGGTTGGGTTAGGGATGGGGTTGGGTTAGGGATGGGGTTGGGTTAGGGATGGGGTTGGGTTAGGGATGGGGTTGGGTTAGGGATGGGGTTGGGTTAGGGATGGGTTGGGTTAGGGATGGGTTTGGGTTAGGGATGGGGTTGGGTTAGGGCTTGGGTTGGGTTAGGGTTTGTATATTATTATGACTCACTCGCACATACACACACACACAAAAGTTAAGCCCCAACTAAAAAGTTGTGGGATTCTGTGTTTGGGGTTCACAGATTTAAAAACGTATCCCCATTATACACACACAAAAGTTAAGCCCCAACTAAAAAGTTGTGGGATTCTGTGTTTGGGGTTCACAGATTTAAAAACGTATCCCCATTATACACACACAAAAGTTAAGCCCCAACTAAAAAGTTGTGGGATTCTGTGTTTGGGGTTCACAGATTTAAAAACGTATCCCCATTATACACACACAAAAGTTAAGCCCCAACTAAAAAGTTGTGGGATTCTGTGTTTGGGGTTCACAGATTTAAAAACGTATCCCCATTATACACACACAAAAGTTAAGCCCCAACTAAAAAGTTGTGGGATTCTGTGTTTGGGGTTCACAGATTTAAAAACGTATCCCCATTACATTTTATTTATTTATTTATTATTTTCAAGGGTATTATCTGCTTACTTGTGTTTTTTGTAATTCTTGTGAGTAAAATGAACCCAAGATTTCTTCTCCATTTAAATCATATAATTTGTAGGTCCAAGGGACTGTATCCATTACATCAATGATTTTAAATAATTCACGAGTCCATTTTTGTGTATAACCTTTCTCAAAATGACTTTTCCATTTGTATATTCTTACAATATCACCAACTTTAAACTTGGGCTTTCTCAAATTAATCTCCTTTTCATATTCTAATTTTGTAAATGTTTCTGATGGTTTTGATTGTGTTGATGAATGAACTGTATTATTGTAATTATCTACAATATCCTGAATTAAATACACCCATTTTTGAGAACCGAGTTGTGTGAATTTTTTATATAATTTCTCTTTTAAAGTACGATTAAAACGCTCAATAACAACTGCCTTTCCTTCATTAAAGGTGCTGTATAATTTAATACCCTTCCCCTTAAGAAATTTCATGAATATTTTGTTATAGAACTCTGTTCCCTCATCAGTCCATAACTTCTTTGGTTTCCTTTTATCCCGATCAAATATTAGCTTAAAGGCTAACATTAAAGTATCACCCCTTTTATTTTTTAAAGGGACAACCCAGGCAAATCTACTCCTCAAATCAATAACGGTTAAAGCATACCTGTATCCCCTGTCATTATTCAATTCAATTAAATCAGCGGACCATATGTGGTCAGTGTATTTAGAATAAACCTTCCTTCTTTTAAACTTTGTGATTATAGGTTTGTGTAATTCTTCAGCCAAAAGCTCCTCAGTCTTGATGGCATCATTAGAGCCTAATAGTTTTTTGAGGAATAACCAAGACCAAGTTTCAATTTAGCATTTATCAAATTTCTCACAATAAACCTATCAACTTTCTCTCTCAACGTTGGATTTTGTATCAAAGACAAATTATACAACATTTCGCTGTCGGCTTTATGTTTTTCAGTCAACGTAGTGGTTTTCCCATAAGCAATATCATGCTTCATACACACTTCGTCAACCCTATTTGTAGGTTTAGACCAAGGTTTAGGATTGTCAGCCTCATCTAATCTTTTATCCAAGTTTGTTCCTGGACCACAGAAAGAATACCCTGGAAGGTGTAATTCCCCTGGAATTCCAGTTGTTGTAAATTTACTTCCTGACAGAAACTTTTGTATGTCTCCTCCTCTTTTAGGAGAGATGAATTGGCACTTTTTAGAGCCACATACTTGACATATTCCTTTTTGATAAACTCTATTATTTTTAGCTTTAACATAAGAGATATTTTTAGATTTAGTTTTCTTTTTACATTTGAGACAATAACTCATATTTATTTATCAGAAAAATTCCGACAGAGTATCAAAACCTTTTTGGTTTTCAACATATACATTTCAATCTTTATTTTTAAAACATAAAGAATCCTAAGGAATGCCTTCACTCTCTCCTCCATTTATTTACAAATAAAAACTAACTAAAGTCAATGACACCAACATCATCAATCACATAATCTTTTCCTTCTTCTTCTTCTTCTTCTTCTTCACCACTTTCTCGTTTAAATCTCCTCCCTGAAATTGAAGACATTGACGTTCTTATTTTTGAAACCATTATCTTCATAAGAGTTGTTAATTCTTTAATTTCCTCTTCGGTGCGTTGAGATTGATTTATTTGCTTTAATACACTCAATCTTTTATGAATCTCACTGATTTCCATCTTTTTATATTTTTCCTCCCTCTCTCTTTGCTCCCTCTCCTCCTCCTCCATTTTCTCCCTCTCCTCCTTCTCCTTTTTCTCCCTTTTCTCCCTTTCCTCCTTCTCCCTTTTCTCCCTTTCCTCCTTCTCCTTTTTCTCCCTCTCCTCCTTCTCCTCCTTTTTCTCCCTCTCCTCCTTCTCCTCCCTCTCCCTTTCCTCCTTCTCCTTTTTCTCTCTTTCCTCCTTCTCTTCTTCAACTCCTTCCTCATCCCTTGCTACCCTTGAGTTTGAACCCCAAAGAATATTATACATATACTCATCTGGATTTTGAGATATTCTTGTATCTATAATTATTTTTCTCATAATAGGATACCAATAAGATTTGTTGACGATTTCTAAAAGAGTTTTATATTTCATAACTTTGAGAAGTTCATTTTTATTTAATATTTTAAACAAGTCTCTATTTGTGGGTTTAACAATATCAGTATAAGGCCAGTTTTTTATGACAAAATTCCCATGTATATGCTCCAAATCATAAGGTATGTAATACCGAGCACCCTTTTCTTGTAGGTATCCTTGAATACAAAAATTATAATTCTCTTGTAGTCTTCTTCCTGCCATTTATGTATCAGAAATATATGTGAGATTAATATTATGACAGGTAATACCACCCCATCTTCCCACTACCAAATCGGTTTGTATTCCTCGGCTTTCTATCCTTATCTCATTACCTTCCTTCTTTGTCATGCGAACCATCGCTATACTATCATATATTTTTATTTTCTTAAAATCACGTATTTGTTGTTTACTAATTGTACTTCCACATAAATCCTTATCTTCACCAAGTGGATAATATTCTTCTTTACGAGACTGATTTAAATCATGTAGGTCTTCTATGTTTATTGAAAAAGACCAATTATACCCTAAATCAGGCATATCATACCCCCATTTATTAATTCGCATATTAACTAAATGTCCTTCTTTATAAAATTTAATTGTAAGCAGGTAGTTAAATTCAATGAGGAAAGGTGTATGGTCAGTATAACCAGGTGTTGTGGTTGTAAATTTTACTTGTTTCACAAAACGTGCTGTTTTCTTTAAAGATATATATTGTGATAAATCACTGAATCTAATCAAGTCATTCGCATCTGTAGGGTTTGGATAATTGATTAATTTATAAGTATTCTTCATATTAATATTTTTACTTACACTATATTTTTGTCGTTCAGCCTGTGCCTTTGTATAATAATTTGATAAATCAATATCCTGAGAGGATTTTCCAAAGATAGAACCATCTTTTCCAACATAGGTCATTTATATTAGATAAAAAATGATATCATAAAAATTTTCATTATTGTTGAGTTGAAATAATACATATAAACATAATTGGCCACAACATTTAGAATTAATTTCTTGAACTTGGAATGTTTGATAAACACCATTCTGTAAGAATTGTATTACTTCAACAGGTGGTGGCATACCATAACTATCAAAATAATATTTATCCTGACTATTATGAATACAAACCCAATGAGAACCATTCTGTGTGTCTAAATTCATAATAATATTCTTTGTATTCTTATTTATATGTATTAATTCATCTCTCATACAGATTACCACATTATCAATTTTTAGTGTTTTACAATACTTGGCTAGTTCTATATTTGACGTTGTATTCTTTCCAAATTGTTTAAACCATTTATCCATTTATTTATGAGAAAGATACAATCCATTACCCCGTTTAGTTAGTTTAACACCCGCTTGAGCGATAGAGGAAAGCATATCACCAACCAACAATCTAGCTTTATCAGGTAGACTTTCAAGTTTTTGAGCAAAATCTACAATTACACCACTTCCACTAATTTGTTTCTCCAACTCCTTGTTATGTCTTTCCAATTCTTTTTGAGCTTTTAGTTGTGCCTTCCTTTCGTTAGCAGTTTTTACCGCTGCTGAAATACCACCAGTCAATGCTCCCGCCGCACTTAAACCAGCAAATAAAGGAATTAGAAACGGGAGAAATCCTCCTCTTGACTCGTCTATTGAATATTTCTTTAACATAGGTTTCGTCATTTTAATTTTAAGTGATCCAACATCATTTAGTGTTTTTACTTGTGTGTGTGTGAGTAAAACATCAATTCTTACAGCTCCTTTTCTTTGAATTGTATTAACATTAATAATACAAGGCTTTTGATTTTGAATACAAGATGTTAATTTATTAAGATTGATTTGATTAACATATACCCCAACCATTTATTTATGAGAAAAAACCTATGTGATATTAATCATAACACCATTATCTGTATTAATCTGTAATTCTGTTTCCTCCAAAAGCAAACAATAAGCATCAACTTCTTCATTCTCCCCTCTTTCAATGTATAGAGAAGTATCCACTCGATTAGACTTTATAGTTTCCTTTTGAGAACTCAGGTCAATTGCGTAGATTGTATATAAACCTTTAAATGCAACCATATCCAAAATAGGATCATTATTACCATTACTTTCACACACTTTTTGGTAGGACTTGTAGGCTTCCGCATAATCATTTTTTTCCCAATCAATTTCCAATCTATCTCGCGGATAAAATGTGCCATCAAGAGAAACCCGAAGTTGTTTCACCTTAGCATTATCACTCAGCGCATTATTCTTATTAGTACCCTCCTCTCCATCTGGTTTTTTAAAAATGAGCCAGAGGTATCGTGGCTTTCCTTGAAGAACACCTAAATTCCAAGTGTAGGTAGTGTGTTCCAGTTTAACGTGTTGACATCTTCTTTTAAGGTATGATACATTTAGCGGTTTCTTTGAGTTAAGTCTTCTATTTAACATCTCTTCCGTTTTAAGATTAGGAGTATATTCACTGATATACCAACACAAATCATTAATAACAAATTTATTATTTTCTCCAAAAGCATTTTCATCCCCAAAAAGCAATCTATTTACATTATCATTCCTTTGTAGTTGAAATCTAATTTTAAGACCATACAAAACTTTATCATAATCACAAAATCCAAATATACCTTTAAGAGGTACTGCTACGGTAAAACTATTCTCAGCTTTTGCGTCATCATTATACATTGACTTCCTTTGACTATAACCAGGGTCTGTGTTTGTTCCCGTTGACATATCAGGAATAAAGCCTTCAACAGCTCCCTTACCCATTCTATCACCAAACGAATATAGTGTAAATTTCATCATTTCAGATGTAGCAGAGACATAATCAACCGCTTCAACCTCTTGTGTTCCAATATACAGGCGAACACTGTCAAACATTTTCCAGAAGAAATCATTTACGAGTGTAGCATTAGTATTATTCGCAGCCTTAGTGAATTTAAATTTACACAGCAAGAAACTATCAGCTATATTCAAGTAAGTTTGTTGATTATTTATTTCAAAACTTTTTGTTCCGTTTGAATTCCAGTCGGTTCCTGTAATAGCATTTACCTTAAAATAGTCTTCCTTTTTAGTAGAGTTTGAAATGATAATCGTATCATCCAAATCATAGATACTATCAATCGCTTCCATACTTGTATTTATATAGTATTAAAATTGTTGAAACCCTGACCCAAGTATTTTAATGATTTTTTGTCGTTCTTGTGAAGATAGTTGAGTTTTACCTTTTTTAATTTCTTTGATTGCTTGTAATTTATGGGACTCCTTTTGAGCATCTTTTATACTCTTTACAACACCTGCTACATTTCCCATGAGAGAAGCAGTTGAACCAATTAGGTCTTTATGTTTAAGAATGGTTGAACCAATACCCATTAGAGTATCAATTATCCCATCTCCTTTATTTCGAAATTGATGACCCACACCCCGTTGTCTCTTAGGTTTATAGTATCCTTTACCCACATACCTTGTATAGTCTGGTGAAAGGAACATGCCCTCCCCTGTAATTATTTTATATTTTCCCAACTCGTGTTTTCTTACAATAACCATTATTTATTTATTGAAAAACTTCACGTAGGTGAATTCTGATGGATATAATTTCATCATTAAAGGATATCATACGATTATCTTGGTCGGTTATCCTAAAATTTACTCTGTATATGGTTTTTCCTGACACAGGTAAATAGACAAGATTTTTTGGTTCCATATTAAATTTATAACCAATCGGGGTTGAGTATGCACTGAATGAAAATATTGTATTTGTTCTTATTCCATCGTTATAAGCACCATCAATCAAATCACAATGAATTAATACTGAATTTATACCGGAGGATATTTGGATAACATTATCACTGTAAAACGTCCCGTTATTTTCAATCTTTTTTGAAGAGAAACCCAATAGCTCTCTGAACGAATTTTCAATCGTGAAATCAACTTTATAATTATTTTTCAGTTTAATAGTTGATTTTGAAGTGTGTGTTTGAATATCTATTACAATATTTTTTGGTTCATCACCTTTTTCTTTCATAAGGCGAGAGACTTCTGAAGATATTTGAGAAATCTCGTAAGCTCCAGGTGAAACAGTTATAGTTTTGTAGGCAGTGCCTGGATTATAACTAAACTTGTTGTTTTTCTCTGTGATATTAAAAAGGGTATTGTAAGTTTCCATTGACAACAAAGATGCCTCATATGAGGTAAGGGGGTCAAGTTGTAGTGGGTAAGGGAATGAAGCTGTGTAATCGCTCGTTGTGAAATTAAAACTAAGAATTGTGCTTCTCATCTTATTTAATATCTAATAAAATATCTTTGTATTGACATTTATTAATTATTTTCATGTTCATCAACTGATCTAAAATGGCTGAGGATTCATTAAAACAATTGTTGTTTCCAGCCTTCTTACTACCTAATAACAATAATAGCCTATTAACTAATTGTGATGGGTCATTTGGAAGAAAACTAACACCCGAACCAAGCTTACTTAAAGCATCAATAATATGTTTCTCCTTCTCATTCTTCTTACTTTTACCAGCAACAGAAACTCCATAATCAAGTGTATTTAACAACTCAATATATACCCTATCTTCCTCTCTTTCCATATCAAGTGGTTCCTCAAAATATTTTGAACCGCTGAATCCGGGGTTTGTTAGAAGAAACATTAATCTTGGAGTTAATTTAACATTTGGTTGAGTAGAACTCAAGAACATCAATTCATCATTAAATATCAATACCTTTTCTTCCACAAGATGAAACACTGCTGGTTCTTCTGTTGGAATGAGACCTGCTCTGGTTTTTGAACCCGCAGAATATTCATTGTTTTGAAGAGCTTCCACAACATAATTAGGGGGTTGATTTACCTGCTCAAGTTTCCGAAATAATCCCTCGTCATCATATTCTAATTCACCAAGTTCTTGTTTTGTTATCTGACTAAAATCTTTGAGCATTTGAAGTTTTTTCGGAGTAAATTCTACCGTGGGAACTGTAGGGTGTTGAGTTTTCAAAAGTGGTTTAAAGAATTTCTCTTGTTTTCTTTCAAAGGCTTCTTCACCAGTTAGTTTCTGTCTCCGTTTCTTCTTTATCTCTTCCTGTTGTTTAACAACTTTTGAAACTAATTGTTGATGTTCCTTAAACTTTCTTTCTCTTTCTTCAGTATTCATTTTCTGTATTTATTTATTGAAAAATATCATTTAGTATCTCATCTTGTTTCACAACAATATATTTATATTTTCCAATCGTGTGTTTCATATAATTTTCAAATTCTTTTTTACTACATAACGTAGAGCAATTATCTCTCCAAAAATTATTTACATCTATTGAATTTAACTTAAATAAAATAAAAGTATTGGCATTGTTTCTTATTGAGCGTCGAGGGAGTTGAAAATATGATTGACTAAGATATATACAATTACAAGAAGAATGTCTCCCTCTTGTATAGTAGCTATCCATTACTGTTTGGTTTCTCTCATTAACACAATCATCAAAGATGACAAGGTTCTTTTTTGATTTATCTAAATCTTGAGGTGAAGGTATATCATCCGTATTATCACTGAGAATACAAGTTATGGGTTTCGATTTTGATTTCTGTGTATCACAAAATAATTGTATTATATCATCAATATTATAATCATTTAGTTTGTTTTGAAGTTTAAATAAACCGATAATGTCTTCCTTTTTAAGACCCGCATTAAAACCCTGTGAGAGTAGTTGATACTCGGGTTGAAAACTTGACTTTGTAAAAATTATTAAATTATCATAATCTAAAAAATTAGAACCAAGGAGCATCTTTAAAAGTAAACAGGTTTTTCCACATCCGCTTGAACCAACTATTAGACATCTCAATGAATTTGGAATGTTTTTATGGTTATTAAATTTTATCTTATTTTCCCAAACGGGTAAAAAATCATTCATTTATATATTTGGAAAACAAGTTATCCAACTTTTTTTGAGCTATTTGAGAAACTCTATATTTTATCCTGAGTTCGGGTTTAATTTCAAAATAATCCATTATTTTATTTATATAGTATCTTGTATTAACATTTCCATTAAAATTATTTTGAATAATAAATATCATTAAACCCTTATACATTTCCTCAATACAATTAGTCTCTTCCCTTGAAAGAAATGGTCTATTATCATCACAATACTTAACATTCATCTCTCTTATTAATCTTGTAAAGTAATTCATTTTTGGTTCTAATTTAAAAGAGTTATATATTTTTTTATATTTCTTATTATCATTAATTAAAATTAAATCACAGAAAATACATTGTTTATATGAATCCTCATCATTAAGCCCCACTCTATCACAAGCCGGACAATTCTCTAATTTATCATATGGAGAGTCTGGAAATTCTAAATATCCTTCAGAACTTATCATATTTATGTGGTAAATTTTTACTTAAACTAAACGCAAGTTTATTCATTAATAAATACAATGTTTCAAAGCACAAAAGACAAATTTCAATCAATCTCTACTTCGGTGGAAGATATAGAAAAATATGTCAAAGATGTTAAATTGAACAAAGATAAATATGGAAATTTTTGGGTAAAACCAGTTATGGAAAATAACATGAGCCCCTCTATTTCATTTAAAGGAAGAGCTCTAACTATACCTGGAAAGACATCCATTAAAGTAAATCTAACAAAAGTTTCTCCTCTACTCCTGGCAATTTATTCAAAGCTTGAAAAAGTGATTGACCATGATACTTTGAAAAAGAATGATAAGACCATTAATAATTCTAGAGGAGACATTTGTATTTTCTTTAATAATCCAAAGGGTGTAGATCTAAGTAAAATGAATGATGTTAATATTTCTGGTGAAATGTCATTTCGTTCTATGATAGTTAGAGATTATTTAAAGATAACTTTTGATATAAAAATTGTAGAGATTGAATCTGTTAATGAAAGAAAGTATATAGATATTGATGGGAATATTTTTCTTGCTAATTAAATATGAGTCAATACAGCAGTGAAGATTTTACTATTTCATTGAACTCAGACGATAGTGATGATAGTATTTCATTGAACTTGGACGATGGTGATGATAGTATTTCATTGAACACAGATGATAGTTATGATACTAATAGTTTGTGCTCAAATGATAGTTATGAGAGTAGCTTTATTGATGACTCTGAGTATGATTCTGAGTATTCATGTGATAGTTATGACTTAGATGATTCTGAGTGAAAAAGTGTTTTAGTTTAAGCACAGCGATATATATAAAACGGAGCTGTAAAGCTCAAAAGTGTTTTATTTTAAGCACAGTGATATATATAAAACACCACGTTTTCTCACGCTATAAATATGGTTTATTGTGATACTTGCGAGAAGGAAGTAAAATATTATAAACAACATATTCTCACCGCAAAACATACATACAACATTTTAAACAAACTTTCCCCTCTTCCACCTGAAACAAAACACTGTTCTACATGTAATAAAAATATCCTCAAGAAAGGCTTCAAAATACATCTTAAAACAAATCTACATTTATCAAATTTTATCACAACTAAAAACTCTGATGGAGCATTCAAAGGACATATTAAAATAAGAGTCTTTAACTTCAAACCTCCTGAACCAGAGTCTATAGTTGATGCTGTAGAAATAGTTAAACCTGCTGTTCAAACGTTGATTGAAAAAACACTAAAGGAAATGAAACCACTTAAATTTTATATGGGAGTAAAATTAGAAATGACAAAGGATGAAGGAGTTATAGATGCACCATACATGAGAACTGAGCCACACTTTATATCTTCATATCAAGATTTTAAAACATCAGGAGTCTATGATGAACTTATTAAACAAGAGCAAGATGTGGATAATTCAATCGTAGGAAGTGGATTCAATATAGGAAAAATTATTTACATAGACATTCATATTCTTAAATCAGATCCTCTAAAAGCTTCTTCTTACATTGATTTACCCAGTGTTATCAAAAATAGAAAAGCAGTTATCAATATCAAAAATAAAGACAATAAATGTTTTCTCTGGTCTATTTTAGCACACTTACATCCTCCACATTTTCATGATGAAAGAGTATCTCATTATAAAAAATATGAGAATACATTAAATACGAAAGATCTAAAGTTTCCGATGACTTTAAATGATATTCCTAAATTTGAAAAGATGAATAATTTATCAGTTAATGTTTATGGTCTAACAGAAACAAACAACATTCAGGTTTTAAAGCTTTCTGACAATTGTAAACAAACTCATATTAATCTTCTATATTTTAATTCAGACGAAAATTCACATTATACATACATCAAAGATATTGCTAAATTAATAAAACCACAAGTCTGTAAGAGAACAAATAAAATATATATTTGTTTGCGTTGTCTTAACTTCTTCAATTCACAAGAAAGATTAGATAAACATTCAAATTATTGTGGCGAACATAAATCAACGGTAATCAATATGCCTAAAGAAGGCTCAAAGATCACATTCAAAGATGAAAATAAAAAGATCAAACATCCATTTGTTATATATGCTGATTTTGAAAGTATTTTAGAAAAAATTGATACTGCTTCTCAAGATCCAAAAGAATCATACACAAATAAATATCAAAAACATACTCCTTGTGGTTTTTGTTATTATATCAAATCATCCGTTGGTGATAAATATAACAAGTTAGAGATGTATAGAGGCTCAAATACCCCAGAGGAGTTTGTGAAACGACTAGAAAAAGACTGTGTTCGATTAACCAAGATAATGAGAGAAACCAATAAACCAATGTCCTTAACAAGTAAAGAAAAAAGGGAATTTATAAAAAACAATGTCTGTCATATTTGTGAGGAGAAAATTGGTAAAGGTCTAAAGGTTAGAGACCATTGTCATCTCACTGGTAAATATAGAGGTCCGGCTCATCAAAGTTGTAATATTAATTATCAACTCCCCTCTTTCATTCCTGTCTTTCTTCATAACAACGCTCATTATGATACACATCTATTTATCAAGGAACTCTCAAAGACTTCTGGAAGTATCTCAGCAATTCCAAACACGGATCAGAAATACATTTCATTCACAAAAACAATTCACACATCTCCTATTACTCATATCAGATTTCTTGATACATTTAAATTCATGGCAAGTCCATTGGTTAACTTGGTTCAAAATCTAAAAGAGTTTCCATGTCTTTCAGAGTATTTTTTAGATAAAGATTTTCTAACACAAAAGGGAATTTACCCCTATGACTATATGGACTCATTTGAGAGATTCAATGAAACACAACTTCCTTCAAAAGAAAATTTCTATAACAAATTAAATAATAGTCATATATCTGATAAAGATTATGTACACGCACAAAATGTTTGGGAAAAATATAACATCAAGAATCTTGGCGAGTATCACGATTTGTATCTCAAAACTGATGTGCTTTTATTGGCCGATGTATTTGAAGCCTTTAGATCTGTTTGTCGCACTGGATATGGATTGGATCCTGCTCACTACTACACAGCACCTGGATTGGCCTGGAGTGCGATGTTGAAAATGACAAAACAAGATTTGGATTTGATAACCGATGTTGATATGCTTTTGATGATTGAAAAGGCAAAAAGAGGTGGAATTTCACAAGTCTGCTCGAGTAGATACGCAAAAGCAAATAACAAATATCTTCCAAATTATGATCCAACGAAAGAGAGTTCTTACTTGATGTACTATGACGCGAACAACCTGTATGGCTGGGCAATGTCTCAGGCTCTTCCTTATGGAAAACTTAGATGGGTAAAGGAAAAAGACTACAAAAACGTTTTACAAGATGTATGTATCTCTACACAAAAAGAATTGGATGAAGAAAAAGTTGGTTATTATTTTGAAATTGATTTAAAATATCCAGAGGAACTCCATAACCTACACAAAGATCTCCCATTTGCTTGTGAGAAAGCAAGTCCAAAGAAAGAATGGTTGAGTGATTATCAACGATCGTTTGATATAGGTGAATCAACAGAAAAATTACTTACTACATTATATAACAAGAAAAATTATGTTCTACACCAAAGAAATTTGCGACAATATTTATCAAAAGGTCTAAGAGTAGAGAAGATCCATAGGGTTCTAAAGTTCAATCAAAGTCATTGGTTAAAGGGGTACATTGATTTTAATACACAAAGAAGAACAGAGTCAAAAACAGATTTTGAGAAAGACTTTTATAAATTGATGAATAATGCGGTCTTTGGTAAGACTATGGAGAATGTGAGGAAAAGACAAAATATCAGACTATCAACATCTTGGGAACAAGCATCAAAATTAATTAATAGACCGAGTTTTACTCGAGCTGAGGTCTTTACTGAGAACTTTTGTGCGATCCATTTGATTAAAGAGAGTATTGAAATGAACAAACCTATTTATATTGGAACAACAATTCTTGATTTATCAAAGTCATTAATGTATGATTACTTTTATAATAACTTGAGGAAGAAATATCAAAATGATGTTAATCTACTTTATATGGATACAGATAGTTTTATTTTGAAAATTAATACCAACGATGTTTATTCAGACATGAAAAGAGACATTAATATCTATGACACGAGTAATTACAGTCCAGAGAGTGAGTTGTTCTCTTCTAAAAATAAAAAGGTGATTGGAAAGTTCAAGGATGAATTAGGAGGAAATGTTATGAGTGAATTTGTGGGATTGAGGTCAAAGGCTTATGCTTATAAATACATTGTGAATAACGTTGAAAAGACTGATAAGAAGTTAAAAGGTGTAAAGAAAAATGTTATTAAAGAAACAATAAACTTTAAGGATTATTATAACTGTTTAACAACAAAGAAAGAAGAGTTTAGAAAGATTAATGGAATAAGAAGTTATAAACATCAATTATATTCAGAAGAGATAAATAAGAAAGCATTGGGGGCTTTTGATGATAAGAGGTTTATTTTAGAAAATGGAATTGATAGTCTCCCTTATGGTTATATAAGTATATAAGTGATAAGATATATATATAAGTGATAAGATATATATAAGTGATAAGATATACATAAGTGATAAGATATATATAAGTGATAAGATATATATAAGTGATAAGTTAAAAAGGGGGGGGGGTTGGGGATTTTAACGGGCTACCGCCGCCTTTTTTACTATTATATAAATGATAGAACCAAGTATCAACCAGACTAAAGAGTGGAGGTGTAATCAACCTTGGTATATAAATGGAAAACATAATGAATGTGAAAAATATCAAATAGGTATAATTGAAAAGGCAACTGGTAAAAAAGTTCACAAAACAAATAAGAGAATTAATTTAAATACCGGTGAATTGGGTAAAAAAGATGGAAATATTTTTGAGTGGACGGAAAACTTTGATGGTTGTCAGGAAAATATATACTTTAATTTAAAAATGGTATGTGGCACTGGAGGCGCTCAAACAAGAACATTGAGGGAGGTTTACCATTTTATCTTAGCTCAGTTAAAATATCTTAATAAAGAACCAAACTCAAACATATTTTTTGTTAATATATTAGATGGTGAAGAGAGTTGTAGGAGAATTAAATTATTTCCCACGCATAAACAAATATTTGTAGGGTCGTTGTTTGAGTGGGTTATATTCACCAGATGATATTAAGAGTAAAAGGTTAAAAGGTCCATGAGGTCAGAAGGATCACAGGTGTTTAAGTGGTCTAATGAATAAGGATAACATGTCAAAAGGTTAGAAGGTTCGTAAAGAACAGGGTGAGAGAAATATA